>NW_027414305.1:0-11632 GCF_964106895.1 Numenius arquata | reverse complement strand
CGTGAACCCATCGCCCTCCGTCGTCCCCCCCCCTAATCTTTTTTCCCTCTCGTTTCCTTCCCCCAGGACATCAAAGGCACTTTCATCAGGTCAGTCGCTTCCCATTTCCCATCTTTTTCCCCTAAACAGCTTTTTTTTTGGGGGGGGGGGGGGATAAAACCATTTTTTGGGGGGGATAAAACCATTTTTTGGGGGGGGGGGGGGATAAAACCATCAGTTTTTTGCTTTTAAAAACCCATCTTTTGGGTGCTTTTCCAGGCTGGGGGTTGGGTAACGCCGGGGGGAGGGGGGTGGGAAATAAAGCTTGTAATTTTGGCCTCAAAATTAAATTAAATTCCTCCTCCGAGGGCGATTTGGGGTGAAAACGGGAGGTTTTTTTGGGAAGGGGGGGGGAGAGAGGGAAAAAAAAAAAAAAAGAAAAAAGCTGGGAAGAGATTTTTGGAGTTCCTGATTTTTGGGGAGTAAGAATCCCGTTTTTTTTTCTCCCCGTTTTTCAATCGGCTGAGCCGAGATTGGGGCGGCGGGGGGGGGGGGGGGGATCACCAGTTGTACCAGTTTAACCAGTTTGGCCGATTCTCTGCCCCACTGTGTGTGTGGGGGGGGGGGGGTGGTGTGGGATTTTTCCAGGTTGCGTTTAGGGTTTCTTTTTTCTCCTCAATTTTAATTTCTTTAGTTTTAATTATTTTTTGCCTCCCGCGTTTAGGCTTTCTGCTTTCTCCCCAATTTAATTGATTTATTTTTTATCCTCCCCCCCACCACCCCCCCCCCCCCCAAAAAAAAAAGGTGTGAAAACATCAAATTCCAGGAGCCCGAGATGGTGCCGGTGGACGTGGGGAAAAAATCCCGCAACTATTTCCTGCAGGACGTGGTGATGAGGAAAATGGAGAAAGTCTTCAGTAAAATCCCTCAAGGTGAGCGGAATCCGGGGATTTTCAGCCCAAAAAACTTCTCGGGGGAGGGGCTGGGGTTGGATACCAATTCCTCCCCCCCCCCCAAATTCCGATGGGGGATCTCTCGGGTCTTCCCAGATTTTGCACCCCTCCCTTTTTTTTTCCTGCCAGTTTTTGAGGAGAGGAAATTTGGGTGGGGGTTAAAGATGTCGGGAGACGATAATTGGGGGGGCGAAAAGAGTGGGGGGAGGAAATTGGGGGGGTTAAAGGGGGTGGGGGAGGAAATTTGGGGGTGAAAATGGCGGGGAGAGGAAATTGGGGGGGGTGAAAAGAGTGGGGGGAGGATAATTGGGGGGGTTAAAGGGGTCGGGAGGAAATTGGGGGGGGTGAAAGGGGGTGAGGGAAGAAATTTGGGGGTGAAAATGGCGGGGAAATTGGGGGGGTGAAAAGAGGGGGGGAGGAAATTTTGGGGGTGAAAATAGTGGGGGGAGGATAATTGGGGGGCAAAAAGGGGGCGGAAATTGGGGGGGTGAAAAGAGTGGGGGGAGGAAATTTTTGGGGGGTAAAAGGGGGTGGGAGAGGAAATTGGGGGGCGAAAATGGGGGGGAGGAAATTTTGGGGGTGAAAAGGGGGGGAGGATAATTGGGGGGAAAAGAGTGGGGGGAGGATAATTGGGGGGGCGAAAAGAGTGGGGGGAGGAAAATTGGGGGGGTGAAAAGAGTGGGGGGAGGAAATTGGGGGGGGAAAGAGTGGGGGGAGGAAGTTTTTTGGGGGTAAAAGGGGGTGGGAGAGGAAATTGGGGGACGAAAATGGCGGGGGGAGGAAATTGGGGGGGTGAAAAGAGTGGGGGGAGGAAAATTGGGGGGGTGAAAAGAGTGGGGGGAGGATAATTGGGGGGGTTAAAGGGGTCGGGAGGAAATTGGGGGGGTGAAAGGGGGCGGGGGAGGAAATTTGGGGGTGAAAATGGCGGGGAGAGGAAATTGGGGGGGTGAAAAGAGGGGGGGAGGAAATTTTGGGGGCGAAAAGAGTGGGGGGAGGAAAATTGGGGGGCAAAAAGGGGGGGGAAAATTGGGGGGGTGAAAAGAGTGGGGGGAGGAAATTTTTGGGGGATCAAATGGGGTGGAAGAGGAAATTGGGGGGGTGGAAATTTTGGGGGTGAAAATAGTGGGGGGAGGATAATTGGGGGGGCGAAAAGAGTGGGGGGAGGAAATTTTTTGGGGGTAAAAGGGGGTGGGAGAGGAAATCGGGGGGGTGAAAAGAGGGGGGGAAGGAAATTTTGGGGGTGAAGGGGGGAAATTTTGGGGGTGAAAATAGTGGGGGGAGGATAATTGGGGGGGCGAAAATAGTGGGGGGAGGAAATTGGGGGGGTTAAAGGGGTCGGGAGGAAATTGGGGGGGGTGAAAGGGGGCAGGGGAGGAAATTTGGGGGGGTGAAAATAGTGAAAAGAGGAAATTTGTGGGGGGGGCGAAAGGGGGTAAATTTGGGGGCATTAAAGGAGCTGAAATTTGGGGGTTACAGAAATTAAATGGGGGGGGTGTGAAAGATGTTGAGAGGAAAAATTTGGGGGGGGGGGATTGAAGAGCTTTTAACTCCATCCATCCCAGCCCAAACCAGTAACAAACTGGGGAGGGGGGGGGGGAAGGGGGGGGTCAGTCCCAGTGAGGCTGTAAGATTTTGGGGGGGTGGGGGAACTAAAACGAGGTGAAAAATCAGGCGATTCGGGGGATTTATGGGAGAGATTGGAGGTGACTGGGGTAACGTGTCCCCCCCCTTTTGTTCGTGTGTCCCCCCCCCCCCCTCCCAGCTGACGTCACCCTGGACCCCGACACGGCCCACCCCCGCCTGAGCCTCTCCCTGGACCGTCGCAGCGTCAAACTGGGCGAACGTCGACAGGATTTACCCGAAAACCCCAAACGTTTCGACGCCGATTATTGCGTTTTGGGGGCGCAAGGTTTTACCTCCGGCCGCCATTACTGGGAAGTCGAAGTCGGGGGTCGCCGGGGTTGGGCGGTGGGGGCCGCCCGAGAAACGGCTCGTCGGAAAGAAAAAACCACCGGGTCTCCTCACCAAAAACGAGAAATTTGGTGCGTGGGCACCAACGGGAAAAAATATCAAGCCTTGACGGCCACCGAGCAAACTGCTTTGTCGCCCAGCGAGAGGCCCAGGCGTTTCGGCGTCTACTTGGACTACGAAAAGGGTCAGTTGGGCTTCTACAACGCCGAAAGCATGAGCCACATCCACACCTTCAACGCTTCCTTCCACGAGCGCATCTTCCCATTTTTCCGCGTTTTGGCCAAGGGCACCCGCATCAAAATTTGCACCTGAGAAACGTTCCCGAACTTTTTTTTCCCTTTGGGATGGATTTCCCCTTTCGGGATCCTCCACCCGCTGCACTCCTCCTCTTCTGGCTTCGCTCACAAGGACCTCCCGGAGGCTCCTCCTCGGGATCTCGCCTGGTTCGGGGGTGGAATTGGGAAGGATCCGCCTTGGAAGTTGCTTTTCATTTGGGTTCTTGCTCCTCTCTCCCTTTTTCCCCCAACTTTATGCCTAAATTTTCCAGCGCGTTCTCCACGACGTTGAGTTTTGAGGTTGCATCTTGGTTTTGAGGAGCATCTTGGCTCCTTTCAGGAGCTTCTGGAGGGGGAGATCCATACGTTGAGGAGCCAAACGCTCTTGGTTTCTCAAAATTCCATCATTTTTCCCGAAAAGATTGGGAAGGATCCTCCTCCAAAGGTGGTTTTCATTTGGGTTCTTGCTCCTCTCTCCCTTTTTCCCCAAGTTTATGCCTAAATTTTCCAGTGCGTTCTCCATGACATTGAGTTTTGAGGAGCATCTTGGCTCCTCATTTGGAAGCTCCTTGGGATGAGACAGATCCGTACATTGAGGAGCAAAAGCTCTTGGTTTGAAATTCCATCATTTTTCCAAAAATATTGGGAAGGATCCGCCTCGGAAAGTTTGGGCTTTTGCTCCTCTCTCCCTTTTTCCCCTTCCAAGTCAACGTTCTCCACCCACATTGAGTTTTGAGGAGCATCTTGGCTCCCTTTGGAAGCTCCTTGGGGAGGACAGATTCGTGCACTGAGGAGTAAACACTCTTGGTTTGAAATTCCTTAATTTTTCCAAATAATATTGGGAAGGATCCTCCTGCGAAGGTGGTTTTAATTTGGGTTCTTGCTCCGCTCTCCCTTTTTTCCTCCAAGTTTCTGCCTAAATTTTCCAGCGCGTTCTCCACGACGTTGAGTTTTGAGGTTGCATCTTGGTTTTGAGGAGCATCTTGGCTCCTTTCAGGAGCTTCTGGAGGGGGAGATCCATACGTTGAGGAGCCAAATGCTCTTGGTTTCTCGAAATTCCATCATTTACAAAAAATAATGGGAAGGATCCTCCTCCGAAGGTTGTTTTAATTTGGGTTCTTGCTCCGCTCTCCCTTTTTCCCCCAACTTTATGCCTAAATTTTCCAGCGCGTTCTCCACGACGTTGAGTTTTGAGGTTGCATCTTGGTTTTGAGGAGCACCTTGGCTCCTTTAGGAAGCTCCTTGGGGGTGAGGAGATCCATACGTTGAGGAGCAAAAGCTCTTGGTTTCTCAAAATTCCTTCATTTTTCCAAAAAATATTGGGAAGGATCCACCTCAGAAGTTGGTTTTCACTTGGGCTTTTGCTCCTCTCTCCCTTTCCCTCCTCCCAAGTCAACGTTCTCCACCCAGAGTTTTGAGGAGCATCTTGGCTCCTCATTTGGAAGCTCCTTGGGATGAGACAGATCCGTACCTTGAGGAGCAAAAGCTCTTGGTTTGAAATTCCATCATTTTTCCAAAAATATTGGGAAGGATCCGCCTCGGAAAGTTTGGGCTTTTGCTCCTCTCTCCCTTTTTCCCCCTCCAAGTCAACGTTCTCCACCCACGTTGAGTTTTGAGGAGCATCTTGGCTCCCTTTGGAAGCTCCTTGGGGAGGACAGATCCGTACATTGAGGAATAAACACTCTTGGTTTGAAATTCCATCATTTTTTTCCAAATATTGGGAAGGATCCTCCTCCAAAGGTGGTTTTCATTTAGGTTCTTCCTCCTCTCTCCCCGTTTTCCATGATGTTGAGTTTTGAGGTTGCGTCTTGGTTTTGAGGAGCGTCTTGGCTCCTCTTGGAAGCTCCTTGGGGGTGGAGAGATCCGGACGTTGAGGAGCAAACGCTCTCCTTTCTTGAAATTCCATCATTTTTCCCCCCAAAAAAATCCTCGCTTTTCCTCTCCCCGGTTACACCGAGGTGCCTGGATTTTTTTTTTGGGATCCGCACAGAGCATCTTCAACCCACTCCCAATTTTTGGGACCCGGAGTTGAACCCGCTTTGACCTTCCATCTTCTCCTTCCCCCTATCGGTTTTGTTTTTGGGGGGTGGGGGGAGAAGGGTTGAAAACTCCTTAAATCCCCCCCAAAAATCCCTTCGGAACCATTTTTTGGTGGCTCTGGCACTTTATTGGGGGCCGAGGAGGGTGCAAAGAGGTGGTTCTTCTCCTCCGTTCCCAACCACGGAGGGAAGAATCGGCCTCGTGGGTTTTATTTTTCCCCCTTTGCAGCTCGAGAGCTCTCGAAAACCGGGAATATTTATTTTATTTTTCCCTTTTTTTGTTTTTTTTTTTTTTTTCTTTTTTTTTCTCCCCAGTTGCTGAATTTCCAGCTCAATCTTGTCCCCCTCGAGAGACTCTTTGTGTTTTATTCTTTATTTTTCTGTCGGTGGATTGGTATTATTAATTATTATTATATTTTTTTTCCCCCCTGTTGGCATTACAGAGCTAGTTCAAAATATTTTTTGGCTAAAAAAATAAAAAATAAAAAATAATTAAATGGAGATTTAGTTTTATTAAATGGCAAGAAAATAATAATAATTAATAAAGATTAAGGTTGTAAACCCCTGTCTTTGGTTTATTGAGATCCCGGCGCCGGTTTTGAAGAGATTTGGCTTAAAATTGGGCACCGGGAATCGGGGTCTCCGTCCCCGATTATTCCAATTAAGATCTCGCCTCGTTATATCTTGGCTTAATTACTCTTAATTAGCTTAGGTCAGGCCCAGAGCCGCGCGTCCCACTCGCTTTTATCCACCTAAAGGGATTTCCGCCGCATCCGAGGGCTGAGGTGGCGTCACCGAGGGACCAAAGTCCCTTCCAGCTTGGGGACGGGGGTGGCTTTTTGGGGGGGAAAAAGCATAAAAAGTCCTAAATTTGTAAAAAATAGAGGTTTTGGGGTTTTTTTTAAGCACAGACTTGAGGGTCTGCGAGGCCGAGGGTTGAGAAGTCGGGGGTTAAAACCTCTCCTTGGTTAACGACCGCTCTGAAAATGTCACTTGTCACCCGGGCGTCTTAAATTTATCAACTTTCGGGGTGTTTTTAAGGAATCGTGGGGTTTTTTTCCCAGGTGGTTTTTTTTTTTTTTCGCCGCGTGGGAGAAGGAAACCACCCCCAAACCCCCACCCCCCCCACCACCCCGAATCCCCAAGGGTCGGGAGAAAAAAATCTTCCCAGTCCCACCGCGCCGTCCCCCGGCACGTAATTATCTCCCTCCGCTCTTCGTTTTTACGTATTACGGGGTTTTTGGGGTTTTTTAAAATTTATTATTATCAAAGTTCTGCTGGCGCCCCCAAACTCCCCCCCCCCACCGCCACGTCCCCAACCTCCCAGGCCTGGGGACGACAACTTTTTGGGGACACAAAGCCGGAGCAAAAGCTCCAGCCCCACGTGTTCCACCAACCTCTGAGAGTTGTGGGGCGGGAGCTTGATGGAACGCTCTTTTTTTTTATTGATTTTTTGTTGTTTTTTTTTTTCCTAATTTTTTTTTTGTACGTAAAAAGTATGATTTCTCGCTACCGCGTCCTCATCTGGTCCCGATGGTGACTTGCCACACGCGGACGAGGTTGTCGGTGTAACCGGCGAAGAGGGTCTGCGGGGAGGAAGAGAGAAATGGGGTGACGGGAAGGGGAACGGGGTTGGGGGGCCACCAAGAAGGGGGTCACCTCGGGAGGTGATGAGGACAAAGGACCTGTGGGTCCTCGGGGGCGGAGGGTGAAGCTCAAAGCGGTGAGTGGGGAGATGAAGGGGAAGGGGAGGAAGAGAGGAAGGGAGGAAGGAAGGAAGGGACCCCGAGGGAGGAAGGTAAGGAACCCGAGGGAGGAAGGGAGGAAGAAAGGGACCCCGAGGGAAGAAGGTAAGGACCCCGAGGGAGGAAGGAAGGAAGGAAGAGAGGAAGGAAGAAAGAGAGGAAGGAAGAAAGAGAGGAAGGAAGAAAGAGAGGAAGGAAGAAAGAGAGGAAGGAAGAAAGAGAGGAAGGAAGAAAGGAAGAGAGGAAGAAAGAAAGGAAGGAAGAAAGGGACCCTGAGGGAGGGAGGAAGAAAGGAAGAGAGGGAGGGAGGAAGAAAGGAAGAGAGGGAGGGAGGGAGGGACCCTGAAGAAGGAAGGGAGGAAGGAAGGGATCCCGAGGAAGGAAGGAAGGGAGGGACCCTGAGGAAGGGGGGGAGGAAGGAAGGAAGGAAGAAAGGGACCCCAAAGGAGGAAGGAAGGGACCCCGAGGGAGGAAGAGAGGAAGGTAAGGACCCCGAGGGAGGAAGGAAGGGAGGAAGAAAGAAAGGGACCCCGAGGGAGGAAGGAAGGAAGGGAAGGACCCCGAGGAAGGAAGAAAGGGAAGGAAGAAAGGGAAGGAAGAAAGGGAAGGAAGAAAGGGAAGGAAGAAAGGGAAGGAAGAAAGGGAAGGACCCGAAGGAAGGACCCAAAGGAAGGACCCAAAGGAAGGACCCAAAGGAAGGACCCAAAGGAGGGAAGGAAGGAAGGGAGGGAAGGAAGGGAGGGAAGGACCCCAAGGAAGGAAGGAAGGAAGAAAGGGAAGGACCCCAAGGAAGGAAGGAAGGAAGAAAGGGAAGGACCCCAAGGAAGGAAGGAAGGAAGAAAGGGAAGGACCCCAAGGAAGGAAGGGAAGGAAGAAAGGGAAGGACCCGAAGGAAGGAAGGGAAGGAAGGAAGGGAAGGACCCCAAGGAAGGAAGGAAGGAAGGGAAGGACCCCAAGGAAGGAAGGAAGAAAGGGAAGGAAGAAAGGGAAGGAAGAAAGGGAAGGAAGAAAGGGAAGGAAGAAAGGGAAGGAAGAAAGGGAAGGAAGAAAGGGAAGGAAGAAAGGGAAGGAAGAAAGGGAAGGAAGAAAGGGAAGGAAGAAAGGGAAGGACCCCGAGAAAGGAAGGGAGGGAAGGAAGGAAGGGAAGGAAGGAAGGAAGGAACCCCGAGGGAGCGAGGAAGGGACCCCAGGAAACTCCTGCCCTTGCTGACAGAGATGGCTCCAGGAGTGGAGCACAAGTGTCCTCAGGGTCCCTACGCTCCAAGAGCAGCAGGAGGGTCCCCCAAATCATCATTCTCATCCTCCTCCTCCTCCTCTTCCTCCCCCTAGGGCTGGGACGCCGGAAGAGGGAGAAGGGGCTGTTTTTTTTACCTGTCCATCCGCAGACCAGGCCAGGGAGGTGCACTGGGGAGGTTCCGCTTTGCTGCTGGTGCTGATCACCTCCTGCTTCAGCTCGTCCACGATGATTTTGCCTTCCAGGTCCTGGCAGGAAGGAAGAAAAAAGATGAAGGAAGGAGGAACTTCCACCACCCAATCCAACCCAACTCCGGAAGGTGGTGAAAGGAGCAAAGGATCGCTCAGAAACAGCCTCTGGATTTCCGCATGGATGCAATCAGATGGCATCAAAGTGTTTCATCACGGCGTGGTGGCTCTGCCCCTCCGGCCACCGCGACCCTCCTCGGCCAGGGGGACAAGGAGACGGGGAGCGGTGGCTGCTGCGTGACCCCACCACCACCACCACCATCAGGGGGGGACACTCATCCAGGAGAGCTCCTTCTCCGAGATCGGTGATCCAAAGCGAGGATCTCAACCACCATGGTGGCTCCAAACCCGGCACCACCCAAAATCTAAAGGACTTGAGTCTTCTGGAAGAACCCTGGCCAGATGGGGACAAAAAGGGGTTGGGGACCCAGAGGTGACGTACCCAGATCTTGATGCTGGGGCCGGTGGCAGCACAGAGCCAGTAGCGGTTGGGGCTGAAGCACAAGGCGTTGATGATGTCTCCTCCGTCCAAGGTGTAGAGGTGTTTGCCTTCGTTCAGGTCCCACAGCATGGCCTGGCCGTCCTTAGGGGGGCAGAAGATGGGAGTCAGAGCAAACCCCAACACTTGTCCAACCCCGAGGAGACCCTGGTCCAACCCCGAGGAGACCCTCGCCCGCCCCAACCACGGTTAAGGTGGAGAACTTTGCCCCAAGCCAACGTGGATATGGAAAAGTTGAAGGACACGGCGAGAAAATTCTGAGAAAATTCCAAGAAAACCCATCGAGGGCTGAAACCGAAGAGCTAAAGAAGGTCCCTGGAGGTGGTGGAGCATCTTTGTGGTCCTCCCTCTGAGGACCATCAAAGTCAAACCAGATCTTTGGGCCCTTCCCACCCCATCTTCAAGCCGTGACGGAGATGTGGAGCCCGTTTTCAAGGTGGTGGACACCCAAACAAAACTGGATCTGCTGGTGGGACACCCGAAATCTCGGTCACGGGACCTGGGCCTTCCCCCCACCCCATGACACGTACCTTGCCACCGGAGGCACAGAGGGAGCCATCGGGGGAGACGGTCACCGTGTTGAGGTAGCCCGTGTGCCCGATGTGGTTGGTCTTCAGCTTGCAGTTGGCCAAATTCCAAACCTGGGTGGAGGAGGGAAGAAGAAAAAGGAGGTTAAAAGCTGCTGTTCTACCCCAAATTTGGGGATTTTAAGGGTAAAAAAACGTTCCCCCAGAACGTTCTTGGCTGCTCCAAGGAGCTGATCCCCCACCTTCACCAGTTTGTCCCAGCCGCAGGAGACGATGATGGGGTTGCTGCTGTTGGGGGAGAACCTCACGCACGACACCCATTCCGAGTGACTCTCGTCCTGCGGGAAGAGGAACGACTCCGGGTTCAAGGCGAGGAAAAAAAAAAAACAACAACAACCGGCTCTTCCCCACCCCCTTCACGGGGAGCTGCAAGATGAGACCTGCCGCATCCCATCCTTCCGGAGCTTTTCCAGATTCTCCCCTCCTCCTCCATCCCTCAGAATTGCAGGATTTGTCCTCAAATCCTCCCCAAAGAGAGGTCAACAAGGAAAAGTGCAGATTCTAATCATTAGGATGGGACTGGGGAGACCTGGATTCTCCATCAAAAGCGGTGGGAACGGAGCTAAAACCAAATCCACGGAGGGTCGGTTCTCCTGGACGTGCGTTTTGGAAGCCCACCACCCCCAGAGGTTCTCACCTGGACCGTGTACTTGCAGACGCCCAAGGTGTTCCAGAGCTTGATGGTTTTATCCCTGGAACCCGAAACGATTTGCCGGTTGTCGGAGGAAAAAGCCACGCTCAGGACGTCCTTGGTGTGACCCACGAAGCGACGGGTGGTGGTGCCGCTGGGAGAGGAGAAAGGGGGAGAAAGCTTCAGACAGAAGCTCCAACGAGGAGGAGGAGGAGAAAAATCCAAGTATTCGGGGGGAAAGATCCAAATATTTGAGGAAAATCCAAATATTGGGGGGGAAAATTCCAAATATTGGGGGGGAAAAATCCAAATGTTGGGGAAAAAAAATCCAAATGTTGGGGAAAAAAAATCCAAATGTTGGGGAAAAAAAATCCAAGTATTTGGGGGGGAAAATCCAAGTATTGGAGGAAAAAATCCAAGTATTTGGGGGAAAAAATCCAAGTATTTGGGGGAAAAAATCCAAGTATTTGGGGAGAATCCAAGTATTTGGGGGGGAATCCAAGTATTTGGGGGGGAATCCAAGTATTGGACGAAAAAAATCCAAGTATTGGGGGGAAAATCCAAATAGTTGGGGGGGGGGAATCCAAATATTTGGGTGGAAAATCCAAGGATCGGGGGGAGGGGAGGGGGGGGGGATTCAAATATTTGAGGAAATCCAAATATCGGACAAAAAAATCCAAGTATTTGAGGAAAGAAGAACCAAGGAATGCTCTACAAAAACGTTAAGGAGAACTTTGGAAGAGGATTTGGGGGCCATCGGGATGAATTTGATCCAGACGCCTGGTTCTCCCAACCCCCTTCTCCTAATTTTACCGATTTGGCCCAAAATGATCCCAAAAAAAACAGAGCCTGAGCCCTCCCCCCCCCCCCCCCCAATATTCTGTCTTTTTTCTCCCATCATAATTGCAGGACGTCGTCTTCAGATCCCGGAGGATCAGGAGACTTTGCGTCGGGTCTAATCATCGGGAGAGAAAAGGGAGGAAAAACACCCCCCAATGCCCCCCAAATCCCCTCCCATCCCCTCTAAAACCCCTCCAGTCCCCCCCACCCCCCCCAAGTCTCCCCCAACCCCCCTCAGTCCCCTCTAAACCCCCCCCAATCCCCTCTAAACCCCCCCCAAACCCCCTGTCTCCCACAACCCCCCAAAACCCCCCTAAAATGCCCCCAGTCCCTCCCAGTCCTCCCCAAAGCCCCCCCAAACCATCCCCAGTCCCCTCTAAAAGCCGCCCCAGTTCTCCCCAGTCTCCCCCAAAACCCCCCCCAGTCTCCCCCAACCCCCGAAGTCCTCCCCAAAGCCCCCCCAAACCACCCCCCAGTCCCCTCTAAAACCCCCTCCAGTCTCCCCCAAAACCTCCCCAGTTCCCTCCCAAACCCCCCAGTCCCCTCTAAACCCCTCCAGTCCCCCTAAAACCTCCCCAGTCCCCCCTAAACCCCCACAGTCCTAATACCCCCCAGTCCCCTCTAAAGCCCC
>NW_027414304.1:0-105952 GCF_964106895.1 Numenius arquata | reverse complement strand
CTATGGAAGGAACCCTACGGGCCCCTACAGAAACACTACTGGCTCCTGCGGTATTCTACACGACTCTAGGGAAGCTACGAAGCTCTACGGAGCCCTATGGATCCTTACGGAACAGTACGGGCCCCTTCAAAACTCTGCGGGCGCTTATGGAAACCTACAGGACCCTACGGAACTGTACGAGACTCTACAGGCCCCTAGGGAACACCACAGGCCCCTACGGAACTGTACGAGACTCTACAGGCCCCTAGGGAACACCACCGGCCCCTACGGAACCTACACACCCTCTGGAAACTTATGGCACCCTACAAGCTCCTACCAACCCCTTGCGGGCACTTACACAACCCTACAGGCCCCTACAGAAATCTACGGGACTCCACGGGCCCCTAGGGAAGCCTACAGATTTTGACGCAACCCTACGAGCCCCTCTGGAAGCCCTGACAGAATACTCCAGGACCCGACAGCACTCTACAAGACCCTTAGCAACACAACGGAACCTCACTAAAACCCTATGGGCTCCTACAGAACACTGCAGGTGCCTACGGAACCCTACAGACCCCTACGGAATACTACCAGCCACTACGGAAACCTATGGCCCCTACGGAACTCTACGGAACCTGACAGAAACACTGTGGGCCCCTACAGGCCCTTGCGGGCCTTGCAGAACTCTGCAAGGAACCCACGGAACTTTATGGAACCCTACCAGCCCCTACGGAAGCTAAAGACCCTTGCAGGCAGTTACGGAACGGTACAGGGCCCTACGGAACTTTACCAGCCACTACGGAACTCTACGGGCCCCTACGGAACCCTGCAGAACCCTCCAGAACTTACAGAATCCCACGGATTCCTACAGACTCCTGCGGGCACTTACTCAACCCTAGAGGCCCCTACGGAACACTGCCAGCCCCTATGGAAGGAACCCTACGGGCCCCTACAGAACACTACTGGCTCCTGCGGTATTCTACACGACTCTAGGGAAGCTACGAAGCTCTACGGAGCCTATGGATCCTTACGGAACAGTACGGGCCCCTTCAAAACTCTGCGGGTCGCTTATGGAAACCTACAGGACCCTACGGAACTGTACGAGACTCTACAGGCCCTAGGGAACACCACAGGCCCCTACGGAACTGTACGAGACTCTACAGGCCCCTAGGGAACACCACCGGCCCCTACGGAACCCTACACAACCCTCTGGAAACTTATGGCACCCTACAAGCTCCTACCAACCCCTGCGGGCACTTACACAACCCTACAGGCCCCTACAGAAATCTACGGGACTCCACGGGCCCCTAGGGAAGCCTACAGATTTTGACGCAACCCTACGAGCCCCTCTGGAACCCTACAGAATACTCCAGGACCCGACAGCACTCTACAAGACCCTTAGCAACACAACGGAACCTCACTAAAACCCTATGGGCTCCTACAGAACACTGCAGGTGCCTACGGAACCCTACAGACCCCTACGGAATACTACCAGCCACTACGGAAACCTATGGCCCCTACGGAACTCTACGGAACCTGACAGAAACACTGTGGGCCCCTACAGGCCCTTGCGGGCACCTAGCAGAACTCTGCAGGTGCCTACGGAACCTCTTATCAGACCCTACAGCAACGGAGCCTACAGACACCTGTGGGCACTTACAGAACCCTGCAGGCCCCTACAGAACCCTACAGGTCCATTACAGAACCCCACAGGGCCCTAGGGAACTTTACCAGCCACTACGGAACTCTACGGGCCCTACAGAACCCTGCAGAACCCTCCGGAACCTTACAGAATCCCACAGACTCCTACAGACTGCTGCGGGCACTTACACAACCCTACAGGCCCCTACGGAACACTACCAGCCCCTACGGGAAGGAACCCTACGGGCCCCTACAGAACACTACTGGCTCCTGCGGTACTCTACAGGCCTCTAGGGAACCTACGAAGCTCTACGGAACCCTATGGATCCTTACGGAACAGTACGGGCCCCTTCAGACCTCTGCGGGCGCTTATGGAAACCTACAGGACCCTACGGAACTGTACGAGACTCTACAGGCCCTAGGGAACACTACAGGCCCCTACGGAACGGTACGAGACTCTACAGGCCCCTAGGGAACACCACAGGCCCCTACGGAACCCTACACAACACCTCTGGACAACCTTATGGCACCCTACAAGCTCCTACCAACCCCTGCGGGCACTTACACAACCCTACAGGCCCCTACGGAAATCTACGGGACTCTATGGCCCCCTAGGGAAGCCTACAGATTTTGACGGAACCCTACGAGCCCTCTGGAACCCTACAGAATACTCCAGGACCCGACAGCACTCTACAAGACCCTTAGCAACACAACGGAACCTCACTAAAACCCTATGGGCTCCTACAGAACACTGCAGGTGCCTACGGAACCCTGGCAGGCCCCTACGGAACCCTACAGACACCTGCGGGCACTTACAGAACCCTGCAGGGCCCCTACGGAACCCTACAGGTCCATACAGAACCCCACAGGGCCCTAGGGAACTTTACCAGCCACTACGGAACTCTACGGGCCCCTACGGAACCCTGCAGAACCCTCCGGAACCTTACAGAATCCCACAGACTCCTACAGACTCCTGCGGGCACTTACACAATCCTAGAGGCCCCTACGGAACACTGCAGCCCCTATGGAAGGAACCCTACGGGCCCCTACAGAACACTACTGGCTCCTGCGGTACTCTACAGGCCTCTAGGAAACCTACGAAGCTCTATGGAGCCCTGTGGATCCTTACAAAACAGGGACGGGCCCCTTCAGACCTCTGCGGGCGCTTATGGAAACCTACAGGACCCTACGGAACTGTACGAGACTCTACAGAACCATAGGGAACACCACAGGCCCCAACGGAACCGTACGAGACTCTAGAGGCCCCTAAGGAACACCACAGGCCCCTACGGAACCCTACACAACCCTCTGGAAACTTATGGCACCCTACAAGCTCCTACCAACCCCTGCGGGCACTTACACAACCCTACAGGTCCTACGGAAATCTACGGGACTCCACGGGCCCCTAGGGAAGCCTACAGATTTCGACAGAACCCTACGAGCCCCTCTGGAACCCTACAGAATACTCCAGGACCCGACAGCACTCTACAAGACCCTTAGCAACACAACGGAACCTCACTAAAAGCCTATGGGCTCCTACAGAACACTGCAGGCGCCTACGGAACCCTACAGACCCGTACGGAACCCTACAGACACCTGTGGGCACTTACAGAACCCTGCAGGCCCCTACAGAACCTACAGGTCCATACAGAACCCCCACAGGGCCCTACGGAACTTTACCCAGCCACTACGGAACTCTACGGGCCCCTACAGAACCCTGCAGAACCCTCCAGAACCTTACAGAATCCCACAGACTCCTACAGGACTGCTGCGGGCACTTACACAACCCTACAGGCCCCTACGGAACACTACCAGCCCCTACGGAAGGAACCCTACGGGCCCCTACAGAACCCTACTGGCTCCTGCGGTACTCTACAGGCCTCTAGGGAACCTACGAAGCTCTACGGAGGCCTATGGATCCTTACGGAACAGTACGGGCCCCTTCAGACCTCTGCGGGCGCTTATGGAAACCTACAGGACCCTACGGAACTGTACAAGACTCTACAGGCCCCTAGGGGAACACTACAGGCCCCTACGGAACGGTACGAGACTCTACAGGCCCCTAGGGAACACTACAGGCCCCTACGGAACCGTACGAGGACTCTACAGGCCCCCCCTAGGGAACACCACAGGCCCCTACGGAACCCTACACAACCCTCTGGAAACTTATGGCACCCTAGAAGCTCCTACCAACCCCTGCGGGCACTTACACAACCCTACAGGCCCCTACGGAAATCTACGGGACTCTATGGGCCTCTAGGGAAGCCTACAGATTTTGACGGAACCCTACGAGCCCCTCTGGAACCCTACAGAATACTCCAGGACCGACAGCACTCTACAAGACCCTTAGCAACACAACGGAATATCACTAAAACCCTATGGGCTCCTACAGAACACTGCAGGTGCCTACGGAACCCTACAGACCCCTACGGAACCCTACAGACACCTGTGGGCACTTACAGAACCCTGCAGGCCCCTACAGAACCCTACAGGTCCATACAGAACCCCCACAGGGCCCTACGGAACTTTACCAGCCACTACGGAACTCTACGGGCCCCTACGGAACCCTGCAGAACCCTCCGGAACCTTACAGAATCCCACAGACTCCTACAGACTCCTGCGGGCACTTACACAATCCTAGAGGCCCCTACGGAACACTGCCAGCCCCTACGGAAGGAACCCTACGGGCCCCTACAGAACACTACTGGCTCCTGCGGTATCTCTACAGGCCTCTAGGGAACCTACGAAGCTCTACGGAGGCCTATGGATCCTTACGGAACAGTACGGGCCCCTTCAGACCTCTGCGGGCGCTTATGGAAACCTACAGGACCCTACGGAACTGTACAAGACTCTACAGGCCCCTAGGGAACACTACAGGCCCCTACGGAACGGTACGAGACTCTACAAGGCCCCTAGGGAACACTACAGGCCCCTACGGAACCGTACGAGACTCTACAGGCCCCTAGGGAACACCACAGGCCCCTACGGAACCCTACACAACCCTCTGGAAACTTATGGCACCCTAGAAGCTCCTACCAACCCCTGCGGGCACTTACACAACCCTACAGGCCCCTACGGAAATCTACGGGACTCTATGGGCCTCTAGGGAAGCCTACAGATTTTGACGGAACCCTACGAGCCCCTCTGGAACCCTACAGAATACTCCAGGACCCGACAGCACTCTACAAGACCCTTAGCAACACAACGGAATATCACTAAAACCCTATGGGCTCCTACAGAACACTGCAGGTGCCTACGGAACCCTACAGACCCGTACGAAACCCTACAGACACCTGTGGGCACTTACAGAACCCTGCAGGCCCCTACAGAACCCTACAGGTCCATACAGAACCCCACAGGGCCCTACGGAACTTTACCAGCCACTACGGAACTCTACGGGCCCCTACAGAACCCTGCAGAACCCTCCGGAACCTTACAGAATCCCACAGACTCCTACAGACTGCTGCGGGCACTTACACAACCCTACAGGCCCCTACGGAACACTACCAGCCCCTACGGAAGGAACCCTACGGGCCCCTACAGAACACTACTGGCTCCTGCGGTACTCTACAGGCCTCTAGGGAACCTACGAAGCTCTACGGAACCCTATGGATCCTTACGGAACAGTACGGGCCCCTTCAGACCTCTGCGGGCGCTTATGGAAACCTACAGGACCCTACGGAACTGTACGAGACTCTACAGGCCCCTAGGGAACACTACAGGCCCCTACGGAACGGTACGAGACTCTACAAGGCATACCTAGGGAACACCACAGGCCCCTACGGAACCCTACACAACCCTCTGGAAACTTATGGCATACTACAAGCTCCTACCAACCCCTGCGGCACTTACACAACCCTACAGGCCCCTACGGAAATGTACGGGACTCTATGGGCCCCTAGGGAAGCCTACAGATTTTGACGGAACCCTACGAGCCCCTCTGGAACCCTACAGAATACTCCAGGACCCGACAAGCACTCTACAAGACCCTTAGCAACACAACGGAACCTCACTAAAACCCTATGGGCTCCTACAGAACACTGCAGGCGCCTACGGAACCCTACAGACCCGTATGGAACCCTACAGACACCTGTGGGCACTTACAGAACCCTGCAGGCCCCTACAGAACCCTACAGGTCCATACAGAACCCCACAGGGCCCTACGGAACTTTACCAGCCACTACGGAACCTCTACGGGCCCCTACAGAACCCTGCAGAACCCTCCAGAACCTTACAGAATCCCACAGACTCCTACAGACTGCTGCGGGCACTTACACAACCCTACAGGCCCCTACGGAACACTACCAGCCCCTACGGAAGGAACCCTACGGGCCCCTACAGAACACTACTGGCTCCTGCGGTACTCTACAGGCCTCTAGGAAACCTACGAAGCTCTATGGAGCCCTGTGGATCCTTACAAAACAGGACGGGCCCCTTCAGACCTCTGCGGGCGCTTATGGAAACCTACAGGACCCTACGGAACTGTACGAGATTCTACAGAACCCTAGGGAACACTACAGGCCCCTACGGAACCGTACGAGACTCTAGAGGCCCCTAGGGAACACCACAGGCCCCTACGGAACCCTACACAACCCTCTGGAAACTTATGGCATCCTACAAGCTCCTACCAACCCCTGCGGGCACTTACACAACCCTACAGGTCCCTACGGAAATCTACGGGACTCCACGGGCCCCTAGGGAAGCCTACAGATTTCGACAGAACCCTACGAGCCCCTCTGGAACTCTACAGAATACTCCAGGACCCGACAGCACTCTACAAGACCCTTAGCAACACAACGGAACCTCACTAAAAGCCTATGGGCTCCTACAGAACACTGCAGGCGCCTACGGAACCCTACAGACCCCTACGGAACCCTACAGACACCTGTGGGCACTTACAGAACCCTGCAGGCCCCTACGGAACCCTACAGGTCCATACAGAACCCCACAGGGCCCTACGGAACTTTACCAGCCACTACGGAACTCTACGGGCCCCTACAGAACCCTGCAGAACCCTCCAGAACCTTACAGAATCCCACAGACTCCTACAGACTGCTGCGGGCACTTACACAACCCTACAGGCCCCTACGGAACACTACCAGCCCCTACGGAAGGAACCCTACGGGCCCCTACAGAACACTACTGGCTCCTGCGGTACTCTACAGGCCTCTAGGGAACCTACGAAGCTCTACGGAGGCCTATGGATCCTTACGGAACAGTACGGGCCCCTTCAGACCTCTGCGGGCGCTTATGGAAACCTACAGGACCCTACGGAACTGTACAAGACTCTACAGGCCCCTAGGGAACACTACAGGCCCCTACGGAACGGTACGAGACTCTACAGGCCCCTAGGGAACACCACAAGCCCCTACGGAACCCTACACAACCCTCTGGAAACTTATGGCACCCTACAAGCTCCTACCAACCCCTGCGGGCACTTACACAACCCTACAGGCCCCTACGGAAATCTACGGGACTCTATGGGCCTCTAGGGAAGCCTACAGATTTTGACGGAACCCTACGAGCCCCTCTGGAACCCTACAGAATACTCCAGGACCCGACAGCACTCTACAAGACCCTTAGCAACACAACGGAACATCACTAAAACCCTATGGGCTCCTACAGAACACTGCAGGTGCCTACGGAACCCTACAGACCCGTACGAAACCCTACAGACACCTGTGGGCACTTACAGAACCCTGCAGGCCCCTACAGAACCCTACAGGTCCATACAGAACCCCACAGGGCCCTAGGGAACTTTACCAGCCACTACGGAACTCTACGGGCCCCTACAGAACCCTGCAGAACCCTCCGGAACCTTACAGAATCCCACAGACTCCTACAGACTGCTGCGGGCACTTACACAACCCTACAGGCCCCTACGGAACACTACCAGCCCCTACGGAAGGAACCCTACGGGCCCCTACAGAACACTACTGGCTCCTGCGGTACTCTACAGGCCTCTAGGGAACCTACGAAGCTCTACGGAACCCTATGGATCCTTACGGAACAGTACGGGCCCCTTCAGACCTCTGCGGGCGCTTATGGAAACCTACAGGACCCTACGGAACTGTACGAGACTCTACAGGCCCCTAGGGAACACTACAGGCCCCTACGGAACGGTACGAGACTCTACAGGCCCCTAGGGAACACCACAGGCCCCTACGGAACCCTACACAACCCTCTGGAAACTTATGGCACCCTACAAGCTCCTACCAACCCCTGCGGGCACTTACACAACCCTACAGGCCCCTACGGAAATCTACGGGACTCTATGGGCCCTAGGGAAGCCTACAGATTTTGACGGAACCCTACGAGCCCCTCTGGAACCCTACAGAATACTCCAGGACCCGACAGCACTCTACAAGACCCTTAGCAACACAACGGAACCTCACTAAAACCCTATGGGCTCCTACAGAACACTGCAGGTGCCTACGGAACCCTGCAGGCCCCTACGGAACCCTACAGACACCTGCGGGCACTTACAGAACCCTGCAGGCCCCTACGGAACCCTACAGGTCCATACAGAACCCCACAGGGCCCTAGGGAACTTTACCAGCCACTACGGAACTCTACGGGCCCCTACGGAACCCTGCAGAACCCTCCGGAACCTTACAGAATCCCACAGACTCCTACAGACTGCTGCGGGCACTTACACAATCCTAGAGGCCCCTACGGAACACTGCCAGCCCCTATGGAAGGAACCCTACGGGCCCCTACAGAACACTACTGGCTCCTGCGGTACTCTACAGGCCTCTAGGAAACCTACGAAGCTCTATGGAGCCCTGTGGATCCTTACAAAACAGGACGGGCCCCTTCAGACCTCTGCGGGCGCTTATGGAAACCTACAGGACCCTACGGAACTGTACGAGACTCTACAGAACCATAGGGAACACCACAGGCCCCAACGGAACCGTACGAGACTCTAGAGGCCCCTAGGGAACACCACAGGCCCCTACGGAACCCTACACAACCCTCTGGAAACTTATGGCACCCTACAAGCTCCTACCAACCCCTGCGGGCACTTACACAACCCTACAGGTCCCTACGGAAATCTACGGGACTCCACGGGCCCCTAGGGAAGCCTACAGATTTCGACAGAACCCTACGAGCCCCTCTGGAACCCTACAGAATACTCCAGGACCCGACAGCACTCTACAAGACCCTTAGCAACACAACGGAACCTCACTAAAAGCCTATGGGCTCCTACAGAACACTGCAGGCGCCTACGGAACCCTACAGACCCGTACGGAACCCTACAGACACCTGTGGGCACTTACAGAACCCTGCAGGCCCCTACAGAACCCTACAGGTCCATACAGAACCCCACAGGGCCCTACGGAACTTTACCAGCCACTACGGAACTCTACGGGCCCCTACAGAACCCTGCAGAACCCTCCAGAACCTTACAGAATCCCACAGACTCCTACAGACTGCTGCGGGCACTTACACAACCCTACAGGCCCCTACGGAACACTACCAGCCCCTACGGAAGGAACCCTACGGGCCCCTACAGAACCCTACTGGCTCCTGCGGTACTCTACAGGCCTCTAGGGAACCTACGAAGCTCTACGGAGGCCTATGGATCCTTACGGAACAGTACGGGCCCCTTCAGACCTCTGCGGGCGCTTATGGAAACCTACAGGACCCTACGGAACTGTACAAGACTCTACAGGCCCCTAGGGAACACTACAGGCCCCTACGGAACGGTACGAGACTCTACAGGCCCCTAGGGAACACTACAGGCCCCTACGGAACCGTACGAGACTCTACAGGCCCCTAGGGAACACCACAGGCCCCTACGGAACCCTACACAACCCTCTGGAAACTTATGGCACCCTAGAAGCTCCTACCAACCCCTGCGGGCACTTACACAACCCTACAGGCCCCTACGGAAATCTACGGGACTCTATGGGCCTCTAGGGAAGCCTACAGATTTTGACGGAACCCTACGAGCCCCTCTGGAACCCTACAGAATACTCCAGGACCCGACAGCACTCTACAAGACCCTTAGCAACACAACGGAATATCACTAAAACCCTATGGGCTCCTACAGAACACTGCAGGTGCCTACGGAACCCTACAGACCCCTACGGAACCCTACAGACACCTGTGGGCACTTACAGAACCCTGCAGGCCCCTACAGAACCCTACAGGTCCATACAGAACCCCACAGGGCCCTACGGAACTTTACCAGCCACTACGGAACTCTACGGGCCCCTACGGAACCCTGCAGAACCCTCCGGAACCTTACAGAATCCCACAGACTCCTACAGACTCCTGCGGGCACTTACACAATCCTAGAGGCCCCTACGGAACACTGCCAGCCCCTACGGAAGGAACCCTACGGGCCCCTACAGAACACTACTGGCTCCTGCGGTACTCTACAGGCCTCTAGGGAACCTACGAAGCTCTACGGAGGCCTATGGATCCTTACGGAACAGTACGGGCCCCTTCAGACCTCTGCGGGCGCTTATGGAAACCTACAGGACCCTACGGAACTGTACAAGACTCTACAGGCCCCTAGGGAACACTACAGGCCCCTACGGAACGGTACGAGACTCTACAGGCCCCTAGGGAACACTACAGGCCCCTACGGAACCGTACGAGACTCTACAGGCCCCTAGGGAACACCACAGGCCCCTACGGAACCCTACACAACCCTCTGGAAACTTATGGCACCCTAGAAGCTCCTACCAACCCCTGCGGGCACTTACACAACCCTACAGGCCCCTACGGAAATCTACGGGACTCTATGGGCCTCTAGGGAAGCCTACAGATTTTGACGGAACCCTACGAGCCCCTCTGGAACCCTACAGAATACTCCAGGACCCGACAGCACTCTACAAGACCCTTAGCAACACAACGGAATATCACTAAAACCCTATGGGCTCCTACAGAACACTGCAGGTGCCTACGGAACCCTACAGACCCGTACGAAACCCTACAGACACCTGTGGGCACTTACAGAACCCTGCAGGCCCCTACAGAACCCTACAGGTCCATACAGAACCCCACAGGGCCCTACGGAACTTTACCAGCCACTACGGAACTCTACGGGCCCCTACAGAACCCTGCAGAACCCTCCGGAACCTTACAGAATCCCACAGACTCCTACAGACTGCTGCGGGCACTTACACAACCCTACAGGCCCCTACGGAACACTACCAGCCCCTACGGAAGGAACCCTACGGGCCCCTACAGAACACTACTGGCTCCTGCGGTACTCTACAGGCCTCTAGGGAACCTACGAAGCTCTACGGAACCCTATGGATCCTTACGGAACAGTACGGGCCCCTTCAGACCTCTGCGGGCGCTTATGGAAACCTACAGGACCCTACGGAACTGTACGAGACTCTACAGGCCCCTAGGGAACACTACAGGCCCCTACGGAACGGTACGAGACTCTACAGGCCCCTAGGGAACACCACAGGCCCCTACGGAACCCTACACAACCCTCTGGAAACTTATGGCATACTACAAGCTCCTACCAACCCCTGCGGGCACTTACACAACCCTACAGGCCCCTACGGAAATGTACGGGACTCTATGGGCCCCTAGGGAAGCCTACAGATTTTGACGGAACCCTACGAGCCCCTCTGGAACCCTACAGAATACTCCAGGACCCGACAGCACTCTACAAGACCCTTAGCAACACAACGGAACCTCACTAAAACCCTATGGGCTCCTACAGAACACTGCAGGCGCCTACGGAACCCTACAGACCCGTATGGAACCCTACAGACACCTGTGGGCACTTACAGAACCCTGCAGGCCCCTACAGAACCCTACAGGTCCATACAGAACCCCACAGGGCCCTACGGAACTTTACCAGCCACTACGGAACTCTACGGGCCCCTACAGAACCCTGCAGAACCCTCCAGAACCTTACAGAATCCCACAGACTCCTACAGACTGCTGCGGGCACTTACACAACCCTACAGGCCCCTACGGAACACTACCAGCCCCTACGGAAGGAACCCTACGGGCCCCTACAGAACACTACTGGCTCCTGCGGTACTCTACAGGCCTCTAGGGAACCTACGAAGCTCTACAGAACCCTATGGATCCTTACGGAACAGTACGGGCCCCTTCAGACCTCTGCGGGCGCTTATGGAAACCTACAGGACCCTACGGAACTGTACAAGACTCTACAGGCCCCTAGGGAACACTACAGGCCCCTACGGAACGGTACGAGACTCTACAGGCCCCTAGGGAACACTACAGGCCCCTACGGAACCGTAAGAGACTCTACAGGCCCCTAGGGAACACCACAGGCCCCTACGGAACCCTACACAACCCTCTGGAAACTTATGGCACCCTACAAGCTCCTACCAACCCCTGCGGGCACTTACACAACCCTACAGGCCCCTACGGAAATCTACGGGACTCTATGGGCCTCTAGGGAAGCCTACAGATTTTGACGGAACCCTACGAGCCCCTCTGGAACCCTACAGAATACTCCAGGACCCGACAGCACTCTACAAGACCCTTAGCAACACAACGGAATATCACTAAAACCCTATGGGCTCCTACAGAACACTGCAGGTGCCTACGGAACCCTACAGACCCCTACGGAACCCTACAGACACCTGTGGGCACTTACAGAACCCTGCAGGCCCCTACAGAACCCTACAGGTCCATACAGAACCCCACAGGGCCCTACGGAACTTTACCAGCCACTACGGAACTCTACGGGCCCCTACGGAACCCTGCAGAACCCTCCGGAACCTTACAGAATCCCACAGACTCCTACAGACTCCTGCGGGCACTTACACAATCCTAGAGGCCCCTACGGAACACTGCCAGCCCCTACGGAAGGAACCCTACGGGCCCCTACAGAACACTACTGGCTCCTGCGGTACTCTACAGGCCTCTAGGGAACCTACGAAGCTCTACGGAGGCCTATGGATCCTTACGGAACAGTACGGGCCCCTTCAGACCTCTGCGGGCGCTTATGGAAACCTACAGGACCCTACGGAACTGTACAAGACTCTACAGGCCCCTAGGGAACACTACAGGCCCCTACGGAACGGTACGAGACTCTACAGGCCCCTAGGGAACACTACAGGCCCCTACGGAACCGTACGAGACTCTACAGGCCCCTAGGGAACACCACAGGCCCCTACGGAACCCTACACAACCCTCTGGAAACTTATGGCACCCTAGAAGCTCCTACCAACCCCTGCGGGCACTTACACAACCCTACAGGCCCCTACGGAAATCTACGGGACTCTATGGGCCTCTAGGGAAGCCTACAGATTTTGACGGAACCCTACGAGCCCCTCTGGAACCCTACAGAATACTCCAGGACCCGACAGCACTCTACAAGACCCTTAGCAACACAACGGAATATCACTAAAACCCTATGGGCTCCTACAGAACACTGCAGGTGCCTACGGAACCCTACAGACCCGTACGAAACCCTACAGAAACCTGTGGGCACTTACAGAACCCTGCAGGCCCCTACAGAACCCTACAGGTCCATACAGAACCCCACAGGGCCCTACGGAACTTTACCAGCCACTACGGAACTCTACGGGCCCCTACAGAACCCTGCAGAACCCTCCGGAACCTTACAGAATCCCACAGACTCCTACAGACTGCTGCGGGCACTTACACAACCCTACAGGCCCCTACGGAACACTACCAGCCCCTACGGAAGGAACCCTACGGGCCCCTACAGAACACTACTGGCTCCTGCGGTACTCTACAGGCCTCTAGGGAACCTACGAAGCTCTACGGAACCCTATGGATCCTTACGGAACAGTACGGGCCCCTTCAGACCTCTGCGGGCGCTTATGGAAACCTACAGGACCCTACGGAACTGTACGAGACTCTACAGGCCCCTAGGGAACACTACAGGCCCCTACGGAACGGTACGAGACTCTACAGGCCCCTAGGGAACACCACAGGCCCCTACGGAACCCTACACAACCCTCTGGAAACTTATGGCACCCTACAAGCTCCTACCAACCCCTGCGGGCACTTACACAACCCTACAGGCCCCTACGGAAATCTACGGGACTCTATGGGCCCCTAGGGAAGCCTACAGATTTTGACGGAACCCTACGAGCCCCTCTGGAACCCTACAGAATACTCCAGGACCCGACAGCACTCTACAAGACCCTTAGCAACACAACGGAACCTCACTAAAACCCTATGGGCTCCTACAGAACACTGCAGGTGCCTACGGAACCCTGCAGGCCCCTACGGAACCCTACAGACACCTGCGGGCACTTACAGAACCCTGCAGGCCCCTACGGAACCCTACAGGTCCATACAGAACCCCACAGGGCCCTAGGGAACTTTACCAGCCACTACGGAACTCTACGGGCCCCTACGGAACCCTGCAGAACCCTCCGGAACCTTACAGAATCCCACAGACTCCTACAGACTGCTGCGGGCACTTACACAATCCTAGAGGCCCCTACGGAACACTGCCAGCCCCTATGGAAGGAACCCTACGGGCCCCTACAGAACACTACTGGCTCCTGCGGTACTCTACAGGCCTCTAGGAAACCTACGAAGCTCTATGGAGCCCTGTGGATCCTTACAAAACAGGACGGGCCCCTTCAGACCTCTGCGGGCGCTTATGGAAACCTACAGGACCCTACGGAACTGTACGAGATTCTACAGAACCCTAGGGAACACTACAGGCCCCTACGGAACCGTACGAGACTCTAGAGGCCCCTAGGGAACACCACAGGCCCCTACGGAACCCTACACAACCCTCTGGAAACTTATGGCACCCTACAAGCTCCTACCAACCCCTGCGGGCACTTACACAACCCTACAGGCCCCTACGGAAATCTACGGGACTCTATGGGCCCCTAGGGAAGCCTACAGATTTTGACGGAACCCTACGAGCCCCTCTGGAACCCTACAGAATACTCCAGGACCCGACAGCACTCTACAAGACCCTTAGCAACACAACGGAACCTCACTAAAACCCTATGGGCTCCTACAGAACACTGCAGGTGCCTACGGAACCCTGCAGGCCCCTACGGAACCCTACAGACACCTGCGGGCACTTACAGAACCCTGCAGGCCCCTACGGAACCCTACAGGTCCATACAGAACCCCACAGGGCCCTAGGGAACTTTACCAGCCACTACGGAACTCTACGGGCCCCTACGGAACCCTGCAGAACCCTCCGGAACCTTACAGAATCCCACAGACTCCTACAGACTGCTGCGGGCACTTACACAATCCTAGAGGCCCCTACGGAACACTGCCAGCCCCTATGGAAGGAACCCTACGGGCCCCTACAGAACACTACTGGCTCCTGCGGTACTCTACAGGCCTCTAGGAAACCTACGAAGCTCTATGGAGCCCTGTGGATCCTTACAAAACAGGACGGGCCCCTTCAGACCTCTGCGGGCGCTTATGGAAACCTACAGGACCCTACGGAACTGTACGAGATTCTACAGAACCCTAGGGAACACTACAGGCCCCTACGGAACCGTACGAGACTCTAGAGGCCCCTAGGGAACACCACAGGCCCCTACGGAACCCTACACAACCCTCTGGAAACTTATGGCACCCTACAAGCTCCTACCAACCCCTGCGGGCACTTACACAACCCTACAGGCCCCTACGGAAATCTACGGGACTCTATGGGCCCCTAGGGAAGCCTACAGATTTTGACGGAACCCTACGAGCCCCTCTGGAACCCTACAGAATACTCCAGGACCCGACAGCACTCTACAAGACCCTTAGCAACACAACGGAACCTCACTAAAACCCTATGGGCTCCTACAGAACACTGCAGGTGCCTACGGAACCCTGCAGGCCCCTACGGAACCCTACAGACACCTGCGGGCACTTACAGAACCCTGCAGGCCCCTACGGAACCCTACAGGTCCATACAGAACCCCACAGGGCCCTAGGGAACTTTACCAGCCACTACGGAACTCTACGGGCCCCTACGGAACCCTGCAGAACCCTCCGGAACCTTACAGAATCCCACAGACTCCTACAGACTGCTGCGGGCACTTACACAATCCTAGAGGCCCCTACGGAACACTGCCAGCCCCTATGGAAGGAACCCTACGGGCCCCTACAGAACACTACTGGCTCCTGCGGTACTCTACAGGCCTCTAGGAAACCTACGAAGCTCTATGGAGCCCTGTGGATCCTTACAAAACAGGACGGGCCCCTTCAGACCTCTGCGGGCGCTTATGGAAACCTACAGGACCCTACGGAACTGTACGAGATTCTACAGAACCCTAGGGAACACTACAGGCCCCTACGGAACCGTACGAGACTCTAGAGGCCCCTAGGGAACACCACAGGCCCCTACGGAACCCTACAGAACCCTCTGGAAACTTATGGCACCCTACAAGCTCCTACCAACCCCTGCGGGCACTTACACAACCCTACAGGCCCCTACGGAAATCTACGGGACTCTATGGGCCCCTAGGGAAGCCTACAGATTTTGACGGAACCCTACGAGCCCCTCTGGAACCCTACAGAATACTCCAGGACCCGACAGCACTCTACAAGACCCTTAGCAACACAACGGAACCTCACTAAAACCCTATGGGCTCCTACAGAACACTGCAGGTGCCTACGGAACCCTGCAGGCCCCTACGGAACCCTACAGACACCTGCGGGCACTTACAGAACCCTGCAGGCCCCTACGGAACCCTACAGGTCCATACAGAACCCCACAGGGCCCTAGGGAACTTTACCAGCCACTACGGAACTCTACGGGCCCCTACGGAACCCTGCAGAACCCTCCGGAACCTTACAGAATCCCACAGACTCCTACAGACTCCTGCGGGCACTTACACAATCCTAGAGGCCCCTACGGAACACTGCCAGCCCCTATGGAAGGAACCCTACGGGCCCCTACAGAACACTACTGGCTCCTGCGGTACTCTACAGGCCTCTAGGAAACCTACGAAGCTCTATGGAGCCCTGTGGATCCTTACAAAACAGGACGGGCCCCTTCAGACCTCTGCGGGCGCTTATGGAAACCTACAGGACCCTACGGAACTGTACGAGATTCTACAGAACCCTAGGGAACACTACAGGCCCCTACGGAACCGTACGAGACTCTAGAGGCCCCTAGGGAACACCACAGGCCCCTACGGAACCCTACACAACCCTCTGGAAACTTATGGCATCCTACAAGCTCCTACCAACCCCTGCGGGCACTTACACAACCCTACAGGTCCCTACGGAAATCTACGGGACTCCACGGGCCCCTAGGGAAGCCTACAGATTTCGACAGAACCCTACGAGCCCCTCTGGAACTCTACAGAATACTCCAGGACCCGACAGCACTCTACAAGACCCTTAGCAACACAACGGAACCTCACTAAAAGCCTATGGGCTCCTACAGAACACTGCAGGCGCCTACGGAACCCTACAGACCCCTACGGAACCCTACAGACACCTGTGGGCACTTACAGAACCCTGCAGGCCCCTACGGAACCCTACAGGTCCATACAGAACCCCACAGGGCCCTAGGGAACTTTACCAGCCACTACGGAACTCTACGGGCCCCTACAGAACCCTGCAGAACCCTCCAGAACCTTACAGAATCCCACAGACTCCTACAGACTGCTGCGGGCACTTACACAACCCTACAGGCCCCTACGGAACACTACCAGCCCCTACGGAAGGAACCCTACGGGCCCCTACAGAACACTACTGGCTCCTGCGGTACTCTACAGGCCTCTAGGGAACCTACGAAGCTCTACGGAGGCCTATGGATCCTTACGGAACAGTACGGGCCCCTTCAGACCTCTGCGGGCGCTTATGGAAACCTACAGGACCCTACGGAACTGTACAAGACTCTACAGGCCCCTAGGGAACACTACAGGCCCCTACGGAACGGTACGAGACTCTACAGGCCCCTAGGGAACACCACAAGCCCCTACGGAACCCTACACAACCCTCTGGAAACTTATGGCACCCTACAAGCTCCTACCAACCCCTGCGGGCACTTACACAACCCTACAGGCCCCTACGGAAATCTACGGGACTCTATGGGCCTCTAGGGAAGCCTACAGATTTTGACGGAACCCTACGAGCCCCTCTGGAACCCTACAGAATACTCCAGGACCCGACAGCACTCTACAAGACCCTTAGCAACACAACGGAACATCACTAAAACCCTATGGGCTCCTACAGAACACTGCAGGTGCCTACGGAACCCTACAGACCCGTACGAAACCCTACAGACACCTGTGGGCACTTACAGAACCCTGCAGGCCCCTACAGAACCCTACAGGTCCATACAGAACCCCACAGGGCCCTAGGGAACTTTACCAGCCACTACGGAACTCTACGGGCCCCTACAGAACCCTGCAGAACCCTCCGGAACCTTACAGAATCCCACAGACTCCTACAGACTGCTGCGGGCACTTACACAACCCTACAGGCCCCTACGGAACACTACCAGCCCCTACGGAAGGAACCCTACGGGCCCCTACAGAACACTACTGGCTCCTGCGGTACTCTACAGGCCTCTAGGGAACCTACGAAGCTCTACGGAACCCTATGGATCCTTACGGAACAGTACGGGCCCCTTCAGACCTCTGCGGGCGCTTATGGAAACCTACAGGACCCTACGGAACTGTACGAGACTCTACAGGCCCCTAGGGAACACTACAGGCCCCTACGGAACGGTACGAGACTCTACAGGCCCCTAGGGAACACCACAGGCCCCTACGGAACCCTACACAACCCTCTGGAAACTTATGGCACCCTACAAGCTCCTACCAACCCCTGCGGGCACTTACACAACCCTACAGGCCCCTACGGAAATCTACGGGACTCTATGGGCCCCTAGGGAAGCCTACAGATTTTGACGGAACCCTACGAGCCCCTCTGGAACCCTACAGAATACTCCAGGACCCGACAGCACTCTACAAGACCCTTAGCAACACAACGGAATATCACTAAAACCCTATGGGCTCCTACAGAACACTGCAGGTGCCTACGGAACCCTGCAGGCCCCTACGGAACCCTACAGACACCTGCGGGCACTTACAGAACCCTGCAGGCCCCTACGGAACCCTACAGGTCCATACAGAACCCCACAGGGCCCTAGGGAACTTTACCAGCCACTACGGAACTCTACGGGCCCCTACGGAACCCTGCAGAACCCTCCGGAACCTTACAGAATCCCACAGACTCCTACAGACTCCTGCGGGCACTTACACAATCCTAGAGGCCCCTACGGAACACTGCCAGCCCCTATGGAAGGAACCCTACGGGCCCCTACAGAACACTACTGGCTCCTGCGGTACTCTACAGGCCTCTAGGAAACCTACGAAGCTCTATGGAGCCCTGTGGATCCTTACAAAACAGGACGGGCCCCTTCAGACCTCTGCGGGCGCTTATGGAAACCTACAGGACCCTACGGAACTGTACGAGACTCTACAGAACCCTAGGGAACACCACAGGCCCCAACGGAACCGTACGAGACTCTAGAGGCCCCTAGGGAACACCACAGGCCCCTACGGAACCCTACACAACCCTCTGGAAACTTATGGCACCCTACAAGCTCCTACCAACCCCTGCGGGCACTTACACAACCCTACAGGTCCCTACGGAAATCTACGGGACTCCACGGGCCCCTAGGGAAGCCTACAGATTTCGACAGAACCCTACGAGCCCCTCTGGAACCCTACAGAATACTCCAGGACCCGACAGCACTCTACAAGACCCTTAGCAACACAACGGAACCTCACTAAAAGCCTATGGGCTCCTACAGAACACTGCAGGCGCCTACGGAACCCTACAGACCCCTACGGAACCCTACAGACACCTGTGGGCACTTACAGAACCCTGCAGGCCCCTACAGAACCCTACAGGTCCATACAGAACCCCACAGGGCCCTACGGAACTTTACCAGCCACTACGGAACTCTACGGGCCCCTACAGAACCCTGCAGAACCCTCCAGAACCTTACAGAATCCCACAGACTCCTACAGACTGCTGCGGGCACTTACACAACCCTACAGGCCCCTACGGAACACTACCAGCCCCTACGGAAGGAACCCTACGGGCCCCTACAGAACCCTACTGGCTCCTGCGGTACTCTACAGGCCTCTAGGGAACCTACGAAGCTCTACGGAGGCCTATGGATCCTTACGGAACAGTACGGGCCCCTTCAGACCTCTGCGGGCGCTTATGGAAACCTACAGGACCCTACGGAACTGTACAAGACTCTACAGGCCCCTAGGGAACACTACAGGCCCCTACGGAACGGTACGAGACTCTACAGGCCCCTAGGGAACACTACAGGCCCCTACGGAACTGTACGAGACTCTACAGGCCCCTAGGGAACACCACAAGCCCCTACGGAACCCTACACAACCCTCTGGAAACTTATGGCACCCTACAAGCTCCTACCAACCCCTGCGGGCACTTACACAACCCTACAGGCCCCTACGGAAATCTACGGGACTCTATGGGCCTCTAGGGAAGCCTACAGATTTTGACGGAACCCTACGAGCCCCTCTGGAACCCTACAGAATACTCCAGGACCCGACAGCACTCTACAAGACCCTTAGCAACACAACGGAACCTCACTAAAACCCTATGGGCTCCTACAGAACACTGCAGGTGCCTACGGAACCCTACAGACCCGTACGAAACCCTACAGACACCTGTGGGCACTTACAGAACCCTGCAGGCCCCTACAGAACCCTACAGGTCCATACAGAACCCCACAGGGCCCTACGGAACTTTACCAGCCACTACGGAACTCTACGGGCCCCTACAGAACCCTGCAGAACCCTCCGGAACCTTACAGAATCCCACAGACTCCTATAGACTGCTGCGGGCACTTACACAACCCTACAGGCCCCTACGGAACACTACCAGCCCTTACGGAAGGAACCCTACGGGCCCCTACAGAACACTACTGGCTCCTGCAGTACTCTACAGGCCTCTAGGGAACCTACGAAGCTCTACGGAACCCTATGGATCCTTACGGAACAGTACGGGCCCCTTCAGACCTCTGCGGGCGCTTATGGAAACCTACAGGACCCTACGGAACTGTACGAGACTCTACAGGCCCCTAGGGAACACTACAGGCCCCTACGGAACGGTACGAGACTCTACAGGCCCCTAGGGAACACCACAGGCCCCTACGGAACCCTACACAACCCTCTGGAAACTTATGGCACCCTACAAGCTCCTACCAACCCCTGCGGGCACTTACACAACCCTACAGGTCCCTACGGGACTCTATGGGCCCCTAGGGAAGCGTACAGATTTCGACGGAACCCTACGAGCCCCTCTGGAACCCTACAGAATACTCCAGGACCCGACAGCACTCTACAAGACCCTTAGCAACACAACGGAACCTCACTAAAACCCTATGGGCTCCTACAGAACACTGCAGGTGCCTACCAAACCCTGCAGGCCCCTACGGAACCCTACAGACACCTGCGGGCACTTACAGAACCCTGCAGGCCCCTACGGAACCCTACAGGTCCATACAGAACCCCACAGGGCCCTACGGAACTTTACCAGCCACTACGGAACTCTACGGGCCCCTACGGAACCCTGCAGAACCCTCCGGAACCTTACAGAATCCCACAGACTCCTACAGGCTCCTGCGGGCACTTACACAATCCTAGAGGCCCCTACGGAACACTGCCAGCCCCTATGGAAGGAACCCTACGGGCCCCTACAGAACACTACTGGCTCCTGCGGTACTCTACAGGCCTCTAGGAAACCTACGAAGCTCTATGGAGCCCTGTGGATCCTTACGGAACAGGACGGGCCCCTTCAGACCTCTGCGGGCGCTTATGGAAACCTACAGGACCCTACGGAACTGTACGAGACTCTACAGGACCCTAGGGAACACCACAGGCCCCTACGGAACCGTACGAGACTCTACAGGCCCCTAGGGAACACCACAGGCCCCTACGGAACCCTACACAACCCTCTGGAAACTTATGGCACCCTACAAGCTCCTACCAACCCCTGCGGGCACTTACACAACCCTACAGGTCCCTACGGAAATCTACGGGACTCCACGGGCCCCTAGGGAAGCCTACAGATTTCAACGGAACCCTACAAGCCCATCTGGAACCCTACAGAATACTCCAGGACCCGACAGAACTCTACAAGACCCTTAGCAACACAACGGAACCTCACTAAAACCCTATGGGCTCCTACAGAACACTGCAGGTGCCTACGAAACCCTGCAGGCCCCTACGGAACCCTACAGACACCTGCGGGCACTTACAGAACCCTGCAGGCCCCTAACGGAACCCTACAGGTCCATACAGAACCCCACAGGGCCCTACGGAACTTTACCAGCCACTACGGAACTCTACGGGCCCCTACGGAACCCTGCAGAACCCTCCAGAACCTTACAGAATCCCACAGACTCCTACAGACTCCTGCAGGCACTTACACAATCCTAGAGGCCCCTACGGAACACTGCCAGCCCCTATGGAAGGAACCCTACGGGCCCCTACAGAACACTACTGGCTCCTGCGGTACTCTACAGGCCTCTAGGAAACCTACGAAGCTCTATGGAGCCCTGTGGATCCTTACGGAACAGGACGGGCCCCTTCAGACCTCTGCGGGCGCTTATGGAAACCTACAGGACCCTACGGAACTGTACGAGACTCTACAGGACCCTAGGGAACACCACAGGCCCCTACGGAACCGTACGAGACTCTACAGGCCCCTAGGGAACACCACAGGCCCCTACGGAACCCTACACAACCCTCTGGAAACTTATGGCACCCTACAAGCTCCTACCAACCCCTGCGGGCACTTACACAACCCTACAGGTCCCTACGGAAATCTACGGGACTCCACGGGCCCCTAGGGAAGCCTACAGATTTTGACGGAACCCTACAAGCCCATCTGGAACCCTACAGAATACTCCAGACCCGACAGAACTCTACAAGACCCTTAGCAACACAACGGAACCTCACTAAAACCCTATGGGCTCCTACAGAACACTGCAGGTGCCTACGAAACCCTGCAGGCCCCTACGGAACCCTACAGACACCTGCGGGCACTTACAGAACCCTGCAGGCCCCTACGGAACCCTACAGGTCCATACAGAACCCCACAGGGCCCCTACGGAACTTTACCAGCCACTACGGAACTCTACGGGCCCCTACGGAACCCTGCAGAACCCTCCAGAACCTTACAGAATCCCACAGACTCCTACAGACTCCTGCGGGCACTTACACAATCCTAGAGGCCCCTACGGAACACTGCCAGCCCCTATGGAAGGAACCCTACGGGCCCCTACAGAACACTACTGGCTCCTGCGGTACTCTACAGGCCTCTAGGGAACCTACGAAGCTCTATGGAGCCCTGTGGATCCTTACGGAACAGGACGGACCCCTTCAGACCTCTGCGGGTGCTTATGGAAACCTACAGGACCCTACGGAACTGTACGAGACTCTAGAGGCCCCTAGGGAACACTACAGGCCCCTACGGAACGGTACGAGACTCTACAGGCCCCTAGGGAAAACCACAGGCCCCTACGGAACCCTACACAACCCTCCGGAAACATATGGCACCCTACAAGCTCCTACCAACCCCTGCGGGCACTTACACAACCCTACAGGCCCCTACGGAAATCTACGGGACTCTATGGGCCCCTAGGGAAGCCTACAGATTTTGACGGAACCCTACGAGCCCCTCTGGAACCCTACAGAATACTCCAGGACCCGACAGCACTCTACAAGACCCTTAGCAACACAACGGAACCTCACTAAAACCCTATGGGCTCCTACAGAACACTGCAGGTGCCTACGGAACCCTGCAGGCCCCTACGGAACCCTACAGACACCTGCGGGCACTTACAGAACCCTGCAGGCCCCTACGGAACCCTACAGGTCCATACAGAACCCCACAGGGCCCTAGGGAACTTTACCAGCCACTACGGAACTCTACGGGCCCCTACGGAACCCTGCAGAACCCTCCGGAACCTTACAGAATCCCACAGACTCCTACAGGCTCCTGCGGGCACTTACACAATCCTAGAGGCCCCTACGGAACACTGCCAGCCCCTATGGAAGGAACCCTACGGGCCCCTACAGAACACTACTGGCTCCTGCGGTACTCTACAGGCCTCTAGGGAACCTACGAAGCTCTATGGAGCCCTGTGGATCCTTACGGAACAGGACGGGCCCCTTCAGACCTCTGCGGGCGCTTATGGAAACCTACAGGACCCTACGGAACTGTACGAGACTCTACAGGACCCTAGGGAACACCACAGGCCCCCTACGGAACCGTACGAGACTCTACAGGCCCCTAGGGAACACCACAGGCCCCTACGGAACCCTACACAACCCTCTGGAAACTTATGGCACCCTACAAGCTCCTACCAACCCCTGCGGGCACTTACACAACCCTACAGGTCCCTACGGAAATCTACGGGACTCCACGGGCCCCTAGGGAAGCCTACAGATTTCAACGAAACCCTACAAGCCCATCTGGAACCCTACAGAATACTCCAGGACCCGACAGAACTCTACAAGACCCTTAGCAACACAACGGAACCTCACTAAAACCCTATGGGCTCCTACAGAAGACTGCAGGTGCCTACGGAACCCTACAGACCCGTACGGAACCCTACAGACACCTGCGGGCACTTACAGAACCCTGCAGGCCCCTAAGGAACCCTACAGGTCCATACAGAACCCCACAGGGCCCTACGGAACTTTACCAGCCACTACGGAACTCTACGGGCCCCTACAGAACCCTGCAGAACCCTCCAGAACCTTACAGAATCCCACAGACTCCTACAGACTGCTGCGGGCACTTACACAACCCTACAGGCCCCTACGGAACACTGCCAGCCCCTACGGAAGGAACCTTACGGGCCCCTACAGAACACTACTGGCTCCTGCGGTACTCTACAGGCCTCTAGGGAACCTACGAAGCTCTACGGAACCCTATGGATCCTTACGGAAGAGTACGGGCCCCTTCAGACCTCTGCGGGCTCTTATGGAAACCTACAGGACCCTACGGAACTGTACGAGACTCTAGAGGCCCCTAGGGAACACTTACAGGCCCCTACAAAACCGTACGAGACTCTACAGGCCCCTAGGGAACACCACAGGCCCCTACGGAACCCTACACAACCCTCTGGAAACTTATGGCACCCTACAAGCTCCTACCAACCCCTGCGGGCACTTACACAACCCTACAGGTCCCTACGGAAATCTACGGGACTCCACGGGCCCCTAGGGAAGCGTACAGATTTCAACGGAACCCTACGAGCCCCTCTGGAACCCTACAGAATACTCCAGGACACGACAGCACTCTACAAGACCCTTAGCAACACAACAGAACCTCACTAAAACCCTATGGGCTCTTACAGAACACTGCAGGTGCCTACGGAACCCTACAGACCCCTACGGAATACTACCAGCCGCTACGGAAACCTATGGCCCCTACGGAACTCTACGGAACCTGACAGAAACACTGTGGGCCCCTACAGGCCCTTGCGGGCACTTGCAGAACTTTGCAGGAACCCACGGAACTTTATGGAACCCTACCAGCCCCTACGGAAGCCTAAAAACCCTTGCAGGCAGTTACGGAACGGTACAGGGCCCTAGGGAACTTTACCAGCCACTACGGAACTCTATGGGCCCGTACGGAACCCTGCAGAACCCTCAGGAACCTTACAGAATCCCACAGACTCCTACAGACTCCTGCGGGCACTTACACAACCCTACAGGCCCCTACGGAACACTACCAGCCCCTACGGAAGGAACCCTACGGGCCCCTACAGAACACTACTGGCTACTGCGGTACTCTACAGGCCTCTAGGGAACTTACGAAGCTCTATGGAACCCTATGGATCCTTACGGAACAGTACGGGCCCCTTCAGACCTCTGCGGGCGCTTATGGAAACCTACAGGACCCTACGGAACTGTACGAGACTCTACAGGCCCCTAGGGAACACTACAGGCCCCTACGGAACGGTACGAGACTCTACAGGCCCCTAGGGAACACCACAGGCCCCTACGGAACCCTACACAACCCTCTGGAAACTTATGGCACCCTACAAGCTCCTACCAACCCCTGCGGGCACTTACACAACCCTACAGGTCCCTACGGAAATCTACGGGACTCCACGGGCCCCTAGGGAAGCCTACAGATTTCAACGGAACCCTACAAGCCCATCTGGAACCCTACAGAATACTCCAGGACCCGACAGAACTCTACAAGACCCTTAGCAACACAACGGAACCTCACTAAAACCCTATGGGCTCCTACAGAAGACTGCAGGTGCCTACGGAACCCTACAGACCCCTACGGAACCCTACAGACACCTGCGGGCACTTACAGAACCCTGCAGGCCCCTAAGGAACCCTACAGGTCCATACAGAACCCCACAGGGCCCTACGGAACTTTACCAGCCACTACGGAACTCTACGGGCCCCTACAGAACCCTGCAGAACCCTCCAGAACCTTACAGAATCCCACAGACTCCTACAGACTGCTGCGGGCACTTACACAACCCTACAGGCCCCTACGGAACACTGCCAGCCCCTACGGAAGGAACCTTACGGGCCCCTACAGAACACTACTGGCTCCTGCGGTACTCTACAGGCCTCTAGGGAACCTACGAAGCTCTACGGAACCCTATGGATCCTTACGGAAGAGTACGGGCCCCTTCAGACCTCTGCGGGCTCTTATGGAAACCTACAGGACCCTACGGAACTGTACGAGACTCTAGAGGCCCCTAGGGAACACTTACAGGCCCCTACAAAACCGTACGAGACTCTACAGGCCCCTAGGGAACACCACAGGCCCCTACGGAACCCTACACAACCCTCTGGAAACTTATGGCACCCTACAAGCTCCTACCAACCCCTGCGGGCACTTACACAACCCTACAGGTCCCTACGGAAATCTACGGGACTCCACGGGCCCCTAGGGAAGCGTACAGATTTCAACGGAACCCTACGAGCCCCTCTGGAACCCTACAGAATACTCCAGGACACGACAGCACTCTACAAGACCCTTAGCAACACAACAGAACCTCACTAAAACCCTATGGGCTCTTACAGAACACTGCAGGTGCCTACGGAACCCTACAGACCCCTACGGAATACTACCAGCCGCTACGGAAACCTATGGCCCCTACGGAACTCTACGGAACCTGACAGAAACACTGTGCGCCCCTACAGGCCCTTGCGGGCACTTGCAGAACTTTGCAGGAACCCACGGAACTTTATGGAACCCTACCAGCCCCTACGGAAGCCTAAAAACCCTTGCAGGCAGTTACGGAACGGTACAGGGCCCTAGGGAACTTTACCAGCCACTACGGAACTCTACGGGCCCCTACGGAACCCTGCAGAACCCTCCAGAACCTTACAGAATCCCACAGACTCCTACAGACTCCTGCGGGCACTTACACAACCCTACAGGCCCCTACGGAACACTACCAGCCCCTACGGAAGGAACCCTACGGGCCCCTACAGAACACTACTGGCTACTGCGGTACTCTACAGGCCTCTAGGGAACTTACGAAGCTCTATGGAACCCTATGGATCCTTACGGAACAGTACGGGCCCCTTCAGACCTCTGCGGGCGCTTATGGAAACCTACAGGACCCTACGGAACTGTACGAGACTCTACAGGCCCCTAGGGAACACTACAGGCCCCTACGGAACGGTACGAGACTCTACAGGCCCCTAGGGAACACCACAGGCCCCTACGGAACCCTACACAACCCTCTGGAAACTTATGGCACCCTACAAGCTCCTACCAACCCCTGCAGGCACTTACACAACCCTACAGGTCCCTACGGAAATCTACGGGACTCCACGGGCCCCTAGGGAAGCCTACAGATTTCAACGGAACCCTACGAGCCCCTCTGGAACCCTACAGAATACTCCAGGACCCGACAGCACTCTACAAGACCCTTAGCAACACAACGGAACCTCACTAAAACCCTATGGGCTCCTACAGAAGACTGCATGTGCCTACGGAACCCTGCAGGCCCCTACGGAACCCTACAGACACCTGCGGGCACTTACAGAACCCTGCAGGCCCCTACGGAACCCTACAGGTCCATACAGAACCCCACAGGGCCCTACGGAACTTTACCAGCCACTACGGAACTCTACGGGCCCCTAGAGAACCCTGCAGAACCCTCCAGAACCTTACAGAATCCCACAGACTCCTACAGACTGCTGCGGGCACTTACACAACCCTACAGGCCCCTACGGAACACTGCCAGCCCCTACGGAAGGAACCTTACGGGCCCCTACAGAACACTACTGGCTCCTGCGGTACTCTACAGGCCTCTAGGGAACCTACGAAGCTCTACGGAACCCTATGGATCCTTACGGAAGAGTACGGGCCCCTTCAGACCTCTGCGGGCGCTTATGGAAACCTACAGGACCCTACGGAACTGTACGAGACTCTAGAGGCCCCTAGGGAACACTTACAGGCCCCTACAAAACCGTACGAGACTCTACAGGCCCCTAGGGAACACCACAGGCCCCTACGGAACCGTACGAGACTCTACAGGCCCCTAGGGAACACCACAGGCCCCTACGGAACCCTACACAACCCTCTGGAAACTTATGGCACCCTACAAGCTCCTACCAACCCCTGCGGGCACTTACACAACCCTACAGGTCCCTACGGAAATCTACGGGACTCCACGGGCCCCTAGGGAAGCGTACAGATTTCAACGGAACCCTACGAGCCCCTCTGGAACCCTACAGAATACTCCAGGACACGACAGCACTCTACAAGACCCTTAGCAACACAACAGAACCTCACTAAAACCCTATGGGCTCTTACAGAACACTGCAGGTGCCTACGGAACCCTACAGACCCCTACGGAATACTACCAGCCGCTACGGAAACCTATGGCCCCTACGGAACTCTACGGAACCTGACAGAAACACTGTGCGCCCCTACAGGCCCTTGCGGGCACTTGCAGAACTTTGCAGGAACCCACGGAACTTTATGGAACCCTACCAGCCCCTACGGAAGCCTAAAAACCCTTGCAGGCAGTTACGGAACGGTACAGGGCCCTAGGGAACTTTACCAGCCACTACGGAACTCTACGGGCCCCTACGGAACCCTGCAGAACCCTCCAGAACCCCACAGACTCCTACAGACTCCTGCGGGCACTTACACAACCCTACAGGCCCCTACGGAACACTACCAGCCCCTACGGAAGGAACCCTACGGGCCCCTACAGAACACTACTGGCTACTGCGGTACTCTACAGGCCTCTAGGGAACTTACGAAGCTCTATGGAACCCTATGGATCCTTACGGAACAGTACGGGCCCCTTCAGACCTCTGCGGGCGCTTATGGAAACCTACAGGACCCTACGGAACTGTACGAGACTCTACAGGCCCCTAGGGAACACTACAGGCCCCTACGGAACGGTACGAGACTCTACAGGCCCCTAGGGAACACCACAGGCCCCTACGGAACCCTACACAACCCTCTGGAAACTTATGGCACCCTACAAGCTCCTACCAACCCCTGCAGGCACTTACACAACCCTACAGGTCCCTACGGAAATCTACGGGACTCCACGGGCCCCTAGGGAAGCCTACAGATTTCAACGGAACCCTACGAGCCCCTCTGGAACCCTACAGAATACTCCAGGACCCGACAGCACTCTACAAGACCCTTAGCAACACAACGGAACCTCACTAAAACCCTATGGGCTCCTACAGAAGACTGCATGTGCCTACGGAACCCTGCAGGCCCCTACGGAACCCTACAGACACCTGCGGGCACTTACAGAACCCTGCAGGCCCCTACGGAACCCTACAGGTCCATACAGAACCCCACAGGGCCCTACGGAACTTTACCAGCCACTACGGAACTCTACGGGCCCCTAGAGAACCCTGCAGAACCCTCCAGAACCTTACAGAATCCCACAGACTCCTACAGACTGCTGCGGGCACTTACACAACCCTACAGGCCCCTACGGAACACTGCCAGCCCCTACGGAAGGAACCTTACGGGCCCCTACAGAACACTACTGGCTCCTGCGGTACTCTACAGGCCTCTAGGGAACCTACGAAGCTCTACGGAACCCTATGGATCCTTACGGAAGAGTACGGGCCCCTTCAGACCTCTGCGGGCGCTTATGGAAACCTACAGGACCCTACGGAACTGTACGAGACTCTAGAGGCCCCTAGGGAACACTTACAGGCCCCTACAAAACCGTACGAGACTCTACAGGCCCCTAGGGAACACCACAGGCCCCTACGGAACCGTACGAGACTCTACAGGCCCCTAGGGAACACCACAGGCCCCTACGGAACCCTACACAACCCTCTGGAAACTTATGGCACCCTACAAGCTCCTACCAACCCCTGCGGGCACTTACACAACCCTACAGGTCCCTACGGAAATCTACGGGACTCCACGGGCCCCTAGGGAAGCGTACAGATTTCAACGGAACCCTACGAGCCCCTCTGGAACCCTACAGAATACTCCAGGACACGACAGCACTCTACAAGACCCTTAGCAACACAACAGAACCTCACTAAAACCCTATGGGCTCTTACAGAACACTGCAGGTGCCTACGGAACCCTACAGACCCCTACGGAATACTACCAGCCGCTACGGAAACCTATGGCCCCTACGGAACTCTACGGAACCTGACAGAAACACTGTGCGCCCCTACAGGCCCTTGCGGGCACTTGCAGAACTTTGCAGGAACCCACGGAACTTTATGGAACCCTACCAGCCCCTACGGAAGCCTAAAAACCCTTGCAGGCAGTTACGGAACGGTACAGGGCCCTAGGGAACTTTACCAGCCACTACGGAACTCTACGGGCCCCTACGGAACCCTGCAGAACCCTCCAGAACCCCACAGACTCCTACAGACTCCTGCGGGCACTTACACAACCCTACAGGCCCCTACGGAACACTACCAGCCCCTACGGAAGGAACCCTACGGGCCCCTACAGAACACTACTGGCTACTGCGGTACTCTACAGGCCTCTAGGGAACTTACGAAGCTCTATGGAACCCTATGGATCCTTACGGAACAGTACGGGCCCCTTCAGACCTCTGCGGGCGCTTATGGAAACCTACAGGACCCTACGGAACTGTACGAGACTCTACAGGCCCCTAGGGAACACTACAGGCCCCTACGGAACGGTACGAGACTCTACAGGCCCCTAGGGAACACCACAGGCCCCTACGGAACCCTACACAACCCTCTGGAAACTTATGGCACCCTACAACCTCCTACCAACCCCTGCAGGCACTTACACAACCCTACAGGTCCCTACGGAAATCTACGGGACTCCACGGGCCCCTAGGGAAGCCTACAGATTTCAACGGAACCCTACGAGCCCCTCTGGAACCCTACAGAATACTCCAGGACCCGACAGCACTCTACAAGACCCTTAGCAACACAACGGAACCTCACTAAAACCCTATGGGCTCCTACAGAAGACTGCATGTGCCTACGGAACCCTGCAGGCCCCTACGGAACCCTACAGACACCTGCGGGCACTTACAGAACCCTGCAGGCCCCTACGGAACCCTACAGGTCCATACAGAACCCCACAGGGCCCTACGGAACTTTACCAGCCACTACGGAACTCTACGGGCCCCTACAGAACCCTGCAGAACCCTCCAGAACCTTACAGAATCCCACAGACTCCTACAGACTGCTGCGGGCACTTACACAACCCTACAGGCCCCTACGGAACACTGCCAGCCCCTACGGAAGGAACCTTACGGGCCCCTACAGAACACTACTGGCTCCTGCGGTACTCTACAGGCCTCTAGGGAACCTACGAAGCTCTACGGAACCCTATGGATCCTTACGGAACAGTACGGGCCCCTTCAGACCTCTGCGGGCGCTTATGGAAACCTACAGGACCCTACGGAACTGTACGAGACTCTAGAGGCCCCTAGGGAACACTTACAGGCCCCTACAAAACCGTACGAGACTCTACAGGCCCCTAGGGAACACCACAGGCCCCTACGGAACCGTACGAGACTCTACAGGCCCCTAGGGAACACCACAGGCCCCTACGGAACCCTACACAACCCTCTGGAAACTTATGGCACCCTACAAGCTCCTACCAACCCCTGCGGGCACTTACACAACCCTACAGGTCCCTACGGAAATCTACGGGACTCCACGGGCCCCTAGGGAAGCGTACAGATTTCAACGGAACCCTACGAGCCCCTCTGGAACCCTACAGAATACTCCAGGACACGACAGCACTCTACAAGACCCTTAGCAACACAACAGAACCTCACTAAAACCCTATGGGCTCTTACAGAACACTGCAGGTGCCTACGGAACCCTACAGACCCCTACGGAATACTACCAGCCGCTACGGAAACCTATGGCCCCTACGGAACTCTACGGAACCTGACAGAAACACTGTGGGCCCCTACAGGCCCTTGCGGGCACTTGCAGAACTTTGCAGGAACCCACGGAACTTTATGGAACCCTACCAGCCCCTACGGAAGCCTAAAAACCCTTGCAGGCAGTTACGGAACGGTACAGGGCCCTAGGGAACTTTACCAGCCACTACGGAACTCTATGGGCCCGTACGGAACCCTGCAGAACCCTCAGGAACCTTACAGAATCCCACAGACTCCTACAGACTGCTGTGGGCACTTACACAACCCTACAGGCCCCTACGGAACACTACCAGCCCCTACGGAAGGAACCCTACGGGCCCCTACAGAACACTACTGGCTCCTGCGGTACTCTACAGGCCTCTAGGGAACCTACGAAGCTCTACGGAACCCTATGGATCCTTACGGAACAGTACGGGCCCCTTCAGACCTCTGCGGGCGCTTATGGAAACCTACAGGACCCTACGGAACTGTACGAGACTCTACAGGCCCCTAGGGAACACTACAGGCCCCTACGGAACGGTACGAGACTCTACAGGCCCCTAGGGAACACCACAGGCCCCTACGGAACCCTACACAACCCTCTGGAAACTTATGGCACCCTACAAGCTCCTACCAACCCCTGCGGGCACTTACACAACCCTACAGGTCCCTACGGAAATCTACGGGACTCTATGGGCCCCTAGGGAAGCCTACAGATTTCGACGGAACCCTACGAGCCCCTCTGGAACCCTACAGAATACTCCAGGACCCGACAGCACTCTACAAGACCCTTAGCAACACAACGGAACCTCACTAAAACCCTATGGGCTCCTACAGAACACTGCAGGTGCCTACGAAACCCTGCAGGCCCCTACGGAACCCTACAGACACCTGCGGGCACTTACAGAACCCTGCAGGCCCCTACAGAACCCTACAGGTCCATACAGAACCCCACAGAGCCCTACGGAACTTTACCAGCCACTACGGAACACTACGGGCCCCTACGGAACCCTGCAGAACCCTCCGGAACCTTACAGAATCCCACAGACTCCTACAGACTCCTGCGGGCACTTACACAATCCTAGAGGCCCCTACGGAACACTGCCAGCCCCTATGGAAGGAACCCTACGGGCCCCTACAGAACACTACTGGCTCCTGCGGTACTCTACAGGCCTCTAGGAAAACTACGAAGCTCTATGGAGCCCTGTGGAACCTTACGGAACAGGACGGGCCCCTTCAGACCTCTGCGGGCGCTTATGGAAACCTACAGGACCCTACGGAACTGTACGAGACTCTAGAGGCCCCTAGGGAACACTTACAGGCCCCTACGGAACGGTACGAGACTCTACAGGCCCCTAGGGAACACCACAGGCCCCTACGGAACCGTATGAGACTCTACAGGCCCCTAGGGAACACCACAGGCCCCTACGGAACCCTACACAACCCTCTGGAAACTTACCCTATGGATCCTTACCCTGGAAACTCTAGAGGCCCCTAGGGAACACCACAGGCCCCTACGGAACCCTACACAACCCTCTGGAAACTTATGGCACCCTACAAGCTCCTACCAACCCCTGCGGGCACTTACACAACCCTACAGGTCCCTACGGAAATCTACGGGACTCCACGGGCCCCTAGGGAAGCCTACAGATTTCGACAGAACCCTACGAGCCCCTCTGGAACCCTACAGAATACTCCAGGACCCGACAGCACTCTACAAGACCCTTAGCAACACAACGGAACCTCACTAAAACCCTATGGGCTCCTACAGAACACTGCAGGTGCCTACGGAACCCTACAGACCCGTACGGAACCCTACAGACACCTGCGGGCACTTACAGAACCCTGCAGGCCCCTACAGAACCCTACAGGTCCATACAGAACCCCACAGGGCCCTAGGGAACTTTACCAGCCACTACGGAACTCTACGGGCCCCTACAGAACCCTGCAGAACCCTCCAGAACCTTACAGAATCCCACAGACTCCTACAGACTGCTGCGGGCACTTACACAACCCTACAGGCCCCTACGGAACACTGCCAGCCCCTACGGAAGGAACCTTACGGGCCCCTACAGAACACTACTGGCTCCTGCGGTACTCTACAGGCCTCTAGGGAACCTACGAAGCTCTACGGAACCCTATGGATCCTTACGGAAGAGTACGGGCCCCTTCAGACCTCTGCGGGCGCTTATGGAAACCTACAGGACCCTACGGAACTGTACGAGACTCTAGAGGCCCCTAGGGAACACTTACAGGCCCCTACAAAACCGTACGAGACTCTACAGGCCCCTAGGGAACACCACAGGCCCCTACGGAACCCTACACAACCCTCTGGAAACTTATGGCACCCTACAAGCTCCTACCAACCCCTGCGGGCACTTACACAACCCTACAGGTCCCTACGGAAATCTACGGGACTCCACGGGCCCCTAGGGAAGCCTACAGATTTCAACGGAACCCTACGAGCCCCTCTGGAACCCTACAGAATACTCCAGGACACGACAGCACTCTACAAGACCCTTAGCAACACAACAGAACCTCACTAAAACCCTATGGGCTCTTACAGAACACTGCAGGTGCCTACGGAACCCTACAGACCCCTACGGAATACTACCAGCCGCTACGGAAACCTATGGCCCCTACGGAACTCTACGGAACCTGACAGAAACACTGTGCACCCCTACAGGCCCTTGCGGGCACTTGCAGAACTTTGCAGGAACCCACGGAACTTTATGGAACCCTACCAGCCCCTACGGAAGCCTAAAAACCCTTGCAGGCAGTTACGGAACGGTACAGGGCCCTAGGGAACTTTACCAGCCACTACGGAACTCTATGGGCCCGTACGGAACCCTGCAGAACCCTCAGGAACCTTACAGAATCCCACAGACTCCTACAGACTCCTGCGGGCACTTACACAACCCTACAGGCCCCTACGGAACACTACCAGCCCCTACGGAAGGAACCCTACGGGCCCCTACAGAACACTACTGGCTACTGCGGTACTCTACAGGCCTCTAGGGAACTTACGAAGCTCTATGGAACCCTATGGATCCTTACGGAACAGTACGGGCCCCTTCAGACCTCTGCGGGCGCTTATGGAAACCTACAGGACCCTACGGAACTGTACGAGACTCTACAGGCCCCTAGGGAACACTACAGGCCCCTACGGAATGGTACGAGACTCTACAGGCCCCTAGGGAACACCACAGGCCCCTACGGAACCCTACACAACCCTCTGGAAACTTATGGCACCCTACAAGCTCCTACCAACCCCTGCAGGCACTTACACAACCCTACAGGTCCCTACGGAAATCTACGGGACTCCACGGGCCCCTAGGGAAGCCTACAGATTTCAACGGAACCCTACGAGCCCCTCTGGAACCCTACAGAATACTCCAGGACCCGACAGCACTCTACAAGACCCTTAGCAACACAACGGAACCTCACTAAAACCCTATGGGCTCCTACAGAAGACTGCAGGTGCCTACGGAACCCTGCAGGCCCCTACGGAACCCTACAGACACCTGCGGGCACTTACAGAACCCTGCAGGCCCCTACGGAACCCTACAGGTCCATACAGAACCCCACAGGGCCCTACGGAACTTTACCAGCCACTACGGAACTCTACGGGCCCCTACAGAACCCTGCAGAACCCTCCAGAACCTTACAGAATCCCACAGACTCCTACAGACTGCTGCGGGCACTTACACAACCCTACAGGCCTCTAGGGAACCTACGAAGCTCTACGGAACCCTATGGATCCTTACGGAAGAGTACGGGCCCCTTCAGACCTCTGCGGGCGCTTATGGAAACCTACAGGACCCTACGGAACTGTACGAGACTCTAGAGGCCCCTAGGGAACACTTACAGGCCCCTACAAAACCGTACGAGACTCTACAGGCCCCTAGGGAACACCACAGGCCCCTACGGAACCGTACGAGACTCTACAGGCCCCTAGGGAACACCACAGGCCCCTACGGAACCGTACGAGACTCTACAGGCCCCTAGGGAACACCACAGGCCCCTACGGAACCCTACACAACCCTCTGGAAACTTATGGCACCCTACAAGCTCCTACCAACCCCTGCGGGCACTTACACAACCCTACAGGTCCCTACGGAAATCTATGGGCCCCTAGGGTAGCCTACAGATTTTGACGGAACCCTACGAGCCCCTCTGGAACCCTACAGAATACTCCAGGACCCGACAGCACTCTACAAGACCCTTAGCAACACAACGGAACCTCACTAAAACCCTATGGGCTCCTACAGAACACTGCAGGTGCCTACGAAACCCTGCAGGCCCCTACGGAACCCTACAGACACCTGCGGGCACTTACAGAACCCTGCAGGCCCCTACGGAACCCTACAGGTCCATACAGAACCCCACAGGGCCCTAGGGAACTTTACCAGCCACTACGGAACTCTACGGGCCCCTACGGAACCCTGCAGAACCCTCCGGAACCTTACAGAATCCCACAGACTCCTACAGACTCCTGCGGGCACTTACACAATCCTAGAGGCCCCTACGGAACACTGCCAGCCCCTATGGAAGGAACCCTACGGACCCCTACAGAACACTACTGGCTCCTGCGGTACTCTACAGGCCTCTAGGGAACCTACGAAGCTCTACGGAACCCTATGGATCCTTACGGAACAGTACGGGCCCCTTCAGACCTCTGCGGGCGCTTATGGAAACCTACAGGACCCTACGGAACTGTACGAGACTCTACAGGCCCCTAGGGAACACTACAGGCCCCTACGGAACCCTACACAACCCTCCGGAAACATATGGCACCCTACAAGCTCCTACCAACCCCTGCGGGCACTTACACAACCCTACAGGTCCCTACGGAAATCTACGGGACTCTATGGGCCCCTAGGGAAGCCTACAGATTTTGACGGAACCCTACGAGCCCCTCTGGAACCCTACAGAATACTCCAGGACCCGACAGCACTCTACAAGACCCTTAGCAACACAACGGAACCTCACTAAAACCCTATGGGCTCCTACAGAACACAGCAGGTGCCTACGAAACCCTGCAGGCCCCTACGGAACCCTACAGACACCTGCGGGCACTTACAGAACCCTGCAGGCCCCTACGGAACCCTACAGGTCCATACAGAACCCCACAGGGCCCTAGGGAACTTTACCAGCCACTACGGAACTCTACGGGCCCCTACGGAACCCTGCAGAACCCTCCGGAACCTTACAGAATCCCACAGACTCCTACAGACTCCTGCGGGCACTTACACAATCCTAGAGGCCCCTACGGAACACTGCCAGCCCCTATGGAAGGAACCCTACGGACCCCTACAGAACACTACTGGCTCCTGCGGTACTCTACAGGCCTCTAGGAAACCTACGAAGCTCTATGGAGCCCTGTGGAACCTTACGGAACAGGACGGGCCCCTTCAGACCTCTGCGGGCGCTTATGGAAACCTACAGGACCCTACGGAACTGTACGAGACTCTAGAGGCCCCTACGGAACACTTACAGGCCCCTACGGAACGGTACGAGACTCTACAGGCCCCTAGGGAACACCACAGGCCCCTACGGAACCGTATGAGACTCTACAGGCCCCTAGGGAACACCACAGGCCCCTACGGAACCCTACACAACCCTCTGGAAACTTACCCTATGGATCCTTACCCTGGAAACTCTAGAGGCCCCTAGGGAACACCACAGGCCCCTACGGAACCCTACACAACCCTCTGGAAACTTATGGCACCCTACAAGCTCCTACCAACCCCTGCGGGCACTTACACAACCCTACAGGTCCCTACGGAAATCTACGGGACTCCACGGGCCCCTAGGGAAGCCTACAGATTTCGACAGAACCCTACGAGCCCCTCTGGAACCCTACAGAATACTCCAGGACCCGACAGCACTCTACAAGACCCTTAGCAACACAACGGAACCTCACTAAAACCCTATGGGCTCCTACAGAACACTGCAGGTGCCTACGGAACCCTACAGACCCGTACGGAACCCTACAGACACCTGCGGGCACTTACAGAACCCTGCAGGCCCCTACAGAACCCTACAGGTCCATACAGAACCCCACAGGGCCCTAGGGAACTTTACCAGCCACTACGGAACTCTACGGGCCCCTACAGAACCCTGCAGAACCCTCCAGAACCTTACAGAATCCCACAGACTCCTACAGACTGCTGCGGGCACTTACACAACCCTACAGGCCCCTACGGAACACTGCCAGCCCCTACGGAAGGAACCTTACGGGCCCCTACAGAACACTACTGGCTCCTGCGGTACTCTACAGGCCTCTAGGGAACCTACGAAGCTCTACGGAACCCTATGGATCCTTACGGAAGAGTACGGGCCCCTTCAGACCTCTGCGGGCGCTTATGGAAACCTACAGGACCCTACGGAACTGTACGAGACTCTAGAGGCCCCTAGGGAACACTTACAGGCCCCTACAAAACCGTACGAGACTCTACAGGCCCCTAGGGAACACCACAGGCCCCTACGGAACCCTACACAACCCTCTGGAAACTTATGGCACCCTACAAGCTCCTACCAACCCCTGCGGGCACTTACACAACCCTACAGGTCCCTACGGAAATCTACGGGACTCCACGGGCCCCTAGGGAAGCCTACAGATTTCAACGGAACCCTACGAGCCCCTCTGGAACCCTACAGAATACTCCAGGACACGACAGCACTCTACAAGACCCTTAGCAACACAACAGAACCTCACTAAAACCCTATGGGCTCTTACAGAACACTGCAGGTGCCTACGGAACCCTACAGACCCCTACGGAATACTACCAGCCGCTACGGAAACCTATGGCCCCTACGGAACTCTACGGAACCTGACAGAAACACTGTGGGCCCCTACAGGCCCTTGCGGGCACTTGCAGAACTTTGCAAGAACCCACGGAACTTTATGGAACCCTACCAGCCCCTACGGAAGCCTAAAAACCCTTGCAGGCAGTTACGGAACGGTACAGGGCCCTAGGGAACTTTACCAGCCACTACGGAACTCTATGGGCCCGTACAGAACCCTGCAGAACCCTCCAGAACCTTACAGAATCCCACAGACTCCTACAGACTCCTGCGGGCACTTACACAACCCTACAGGCCCCTACGGAACACTACCAGCCCCTACGGAAGGAACCCTACGGGCCCCTACAGAACACTACTGGCTACTGCGGTACTCTACAGGCCTCTAGGGAACTTACGAAGCTCTATGGAACCCTATGGATCCTTACGGAACAGTACGGGCCCCTTCAGACCTCTGCGGGCGCTTATGGAAACCTACAGGACCCTACGGAACTGTACGAGACTCTACAGGCCCCTAGGGAACACTACAGGCCCCTACGGAACGGTACGAGACTCTAGAGGCCCCTAGGGAACACCACAGGCCCCTACGGAACCCTACACAACCCTCTGGAAACTTATGGCACCCTACAAGCTCCTACCAACCCCTGCAGGCACTTACACAACCCTACAGGTCCCTACGGAAATCTACGGGACTCCACGGGCCCCTAGGGAAGCCTACAGATTTCAATGGAACCCTACGAGCCCCTCTGGAACCCTACAGAATACTCCAGGACCCGACAGCACTCTACAAGACCCTTAGCAACACAACGGAACCTCACTAAAACCCTATGGGCTCCTACAGAAGACTGCAGGTGCCTACGGAACCCTACAGACCCGTACGGAACCCTACAGACACCTGTGGGCACTTACAGAACCCTGCAGGCCCCTACAGAACCCTACAGGTCCATACAGAACCCCACAGGGCCCTAGGGAACTTTACCAGCCACTACGGAACTCTACGGGCCCCTACAGAACCCTGCAGAACCCTCCAGAACCTTACAGAATCCCACAGACTCCTACAGACTGCTGCGGGCACTTACACAACCCTACAGGCCCCTACGGAACACTGCCAGCCCCTACGGAAGGAACCTTACGGGCCCCTACAGAACACTACTGGCTCCTGCGGTACTCTACAGCCCTCTAGGGAACCTACGAAGCTCTACGGAACCCTATGGATCCTTACGGAACAGTACGGGCCCCTTCAGACCTCTGCGGGCGCTTATGGAAACCTACAGGACCCTACGGAACTGTACGAGACTCTAGGGGCCCCTAGGGAACACTTACAGGCCCCTACAAAACCGTACGAGACTCTACAGGCCCCTAGGGAACACCACAGGCCCCTACGGAACCCTACACAACCCTCTGGAAACTTATGGCACCCTACAAGCTCCTACCAACCCCTGCGGGCACTTACACAACCCTACAGGTCCCTACGGAAATCTACGGGACTCTATGGGCCCCTAGGGAAGCCTACAGATTTCGACGGAACCCTACGAGCCCCTCTGGAACCCTACAGAATACTCCAGGACCCGACAGCACTCTACAAGACCCTTAGCAACACAACGGAACCTCACTAAAACCCTATGGGCTCCTACAGAACACTGCAGGTGCCTACGAAACCCTGCAGGCCCCTACGGAACCCTACAGACACCTGCGGGCACTTACAGAACCCTGCAGGCCCCTACGGAACCCTACAGGTCCATACAGAACCCCACAGAGCCCTACGGAACTTTACCAGCCACTACGGAACACTCCGGGCCCCTACGGAACCCTGCAGAACCCTCCGGAACCTTACAGAATCCCACAGACTCCTACAGACTCCTGCGGGCACTTACACAATCCTAGAGGCCCCTACGGAACACTGCCAGCCCCTATGGAAGGAACCCTATGGGCCCCTACAGAACACTACTGGCTCCTGCGGTACTCTACAGGCCTCTAGGAAAACTACGAAGCTCTATGGAGCCCTGTGGAACCTTACGGAACAGGACGGGCCCCTTCAGACCTCTGCGGGCGCTTATGGAAACCTACAGGACCCTACGGAACTGTACGAGACTCTAGAGGCCCCTAGGGAACACCACAGGCCCCTACGGAACCCTACACAACCCTCTGGAAACTTATGGCACCCTACAAGCTCCTACCAACCCCTGCGGGCACTTACACAACCCTACAGGTCCCTACGGAAATCTATGGGCCCCTAGGGTAGCCTACAGATTTTGACGGAACCCTACGAGCCCCTCTGGAACCCTACAGAATACTCCAGGACCCGACAGCACTCTACAAGACCCTTAGCGACACAACAGAACCTCACTAAAACCCTATGGGCTCCTACAGAACACTGCAGGTGCCTATGGAACCCTACAGACCCCTACGGAATACTACCAGCCGCTACGGAAACCTATGGCCCCTACGGAACTCTACGGAACCTGACAGAAACACTGCAGGCCCCTACAGGCCCTTGCGGGCACTTGCAGAACTCTGCAGGAACCCACGGAACTTTATGGAACCCTACCAGCCCCTACGGAAGCCTAAAGATCCTTGCAGGCAGTTACAGAACGGTACAGGGCCCTACGGAACTTTACCAGCCACTACCGAACTCTACGGGCCCCTACGGAACCCTGCAGAACCCTCCGGAACCTTACAGAATCCCACGGATTCCTACAGACTCCTGCAGGCACTTACACAACCCTAAAGGCCCCTACGGAACACTGCCAGCCCCTACGGAAGGAACCCTACGGGCCCCTACAGAACACTACTGGCTCCTGCAGTACTCTACAGGCCTCTAGGGAACCTACGAAGCTCTACGGAACCCTAGGGATCCTTACGGAACAGTACGGGCCCCTTCAGACCTCTGCGGGCGCTTATGGAAACCTACAGGACCCTACGGAACTGTACGAGACTCTACAGGCCCCTAGGGAACACTACAGGCCCCTACGGAACCCTACACAACCCTCCGGAAACATATGGCACCCTACAAGCTCCTACCAACCCCTGCGGGCACTTACACAACCCTACAGGTCCCTACGGAAATCTACGGGACTCTATGGGCCCCTAGGGAAGCCTACAGATTTTGACGGAACCCTACGAGCCCCTCTGGAACCCTACAGAATACTCCAGGACCCGACAGCACTCTACAAGACCCTTAGCAACACAACGGAACCTCACTAAAACCCTATGGGCTCCTACAGAACACAGCAGGTGCCTACGAAACCCTGCAGGCCCCTACGGAACCCTACAGACACCTGCGGGCACTTACAGAACCCTGCAGGCCCCTACGGAACCCTACAGGTCCATACAGAACCCCACAGGGCCCTAGGGAACTTTACCAGCCACTACGGAACTCTACGGGCCCCTACGGAACCCTGCAGAACCCTCCGGAACCTTACAGAATCCCACAGACTCCTACAGACTCCTGCGGGCACTTACACAATCCTAGAGGCCCCTACGGAACACTGCCAGCCCCTATGGAAGGAACCCTACGGGCCCCTACAGAACACTACTGGCTCCTGCGGTACTCTACAGGCCTCTAGGAAACCTACGAAGCTCTATGGAGCCCTGTGGAACCTTACGGAACAGGACGGGCCCCTTCAGACCTCTGCGGGCGCTTATGGAAACCTACAGGACCCTACGGAACTGTACGAGACTCTAGAGGCCCCTAGGGAACACTTACAGGCCCCTACGGAACGGTACGAGACTCTACAGGCCCCTAGGGAACACCACAGGCCCCTACGGAACCGTATGAGACTCTACAGGCCCCTAGGGAACACCACAGGCCCCTACGGAACCCTACACAACCCTCTGGAAACTTACCCTATGGATCCTTACCCTGGAAACTCTAGAGGCCCCTAGGGAACACCACAGGCCCCTACGGAACCCTACACAACCCTCTGGAAACTTATGGCACCCTACAAGCTCCTACCAACCCCTGCGGGCACTTACACAACCCTACAGGTCCCTACGGAAATCTACGGGACTCCACGGGCCCCTAGGGAAGCCTACAGATTTCGACAGAACCCTACGAGCCCCTCTGGAACCCTACAGAATACTCCAGGACCCGACAGCACTCTACAAGACCCTTAGCAACACAACGGAACCTCACTAAAACCCTATGGGCTCCTACAGAACACTGCAGGTGCCTACGGAACCCTACAGACCCGTACGGAACCCTACAGACACCTGCGGGCACTTACAGAACCCTGCAGGCCCCTACAGAACCCTACAGGTCCATACAGAACCCCACAGGGCCCTAGGGAACTTTACCAGCCACTACGGAACTCTACGGGCCCCTACAGAACCCTGCAGAACCCTCCAGAACCTTACAGAATCCCACAGACTCCTACAGACTGCTGCGGGCACTTACACAACCCTACAGGCCCCTACGGAACACTGCCAGCCCCTACGGAAGGAACCTTACGGGCCCCTACAGAACACTACTGGCTCCTGCGGTACTCTACAGCCCTCTAGGGAACCTACGAAGCTCTACGGAACCCTATGGATCCTTACGGAAGAGTACGGGCCCCTTCAGACCTCTGCGGGCGCTTATGGAAACCTACAGGACCCTACGGAACTGTACGAGACTCTAGAGGCCCCTAGGGAACACTTACAGGCCCCTACAAAACCGTACGAGACTCTACAGGCCCCTAGGGAACACCACAGGCCCCTACGGAACCCTACACAACCCTCTGGAAACTTATGGCACCCTACAAGCTCCTACCAACCCCTGCGGGCACTTACACAACCCTACAGGTCCCTACGGAAATCTACGGGACTCCACGGGCCCCTAGGGAAGCCTACAGATTTCAACGGAACCCTACGAGCCCCTCTGGAACCCTACAGAATACTCCAGGACACGACAGCACTCTACAAGACCCTTAGCAACACAACAGAACCTCACTAAAACCCTATGGGCTCTTACAGAACACTGCAGGTGCCTACGGAACCCTACAGACCCCTACGGAATACTACCAGCCGCTACGGAAACCTATGGCCCCTACGGAACTCTACGGAACCTGACAGAAACACTGTGCGCCCCTACAGGCCCTTGCGGGCACTTGCAGAACTTTGCAGGAACCCACGGAACTTTATGGAACCCTACCAGCCCCTACGGAAGCCTAAAAACCCTTGCAGGCAGTTACGGAACGGTACAGGGCCCTAGGGAACTTTACCAGTCACTACGGAACTCTATGGGCCCGTACAGAACCCTGCAGAACCCTCCAGAACCTTACAGAATCCCACAGACTCCTACAGACTCCTGCGGGCACTTACACAACCCTACAGGCCCCTACGGAACACTACCAGCCCCTACGGAAGGAACCCTACGGGCCCCTACAGAACACTACTGGCTCCTGCGGTACTCTACAGGCCTCTAGGGAACTTACGAAGCTCTATGGAACCCTATGGATCCTTACGGAACAGTACGGGCCCCTTCAGACCTCTGCGGGCGCTTATGGAAACCTACAGGACCCTACGGAACTGTACGAGACTCTACAGGCCCCTAGGGAACACTACAGGCCCCTACGGAACGGTACGAGACTCTAGAGGCCCCTAGGGAACACCACAGGCCCCTACGGAACCCTACACAACCCTCTGGAAACTTATGGCACCCTACAAGCTCCTACCAACCCCTGCAGGCACTTACACAACCCTACAGGTCCCTACGGAAATCTACGGGACTCCACGGGCCCCTAGGGAAGCCTACAGATTTCAATGGAACCCTACGAGCCCCTCTGGAACCCTACAGAATACTCCAGGACCCGACAGCACTCTACAAGACCCTTAGCAACACAACGGAACCTCACTAAAACCCTATGGGCTCCTACAGAAGACTGCAGGTGCCTACGGAACCCTACAGACCCGTACGGAACCCTACAGACACCTGTGGGCACTTACAGAACCCTGCAGGCCCCTACAGAACCCTACAGGTCCATACAGAACCCCACAGGGCCCTAGGGAACTTTACCAGCCACTACGGAACTCTACGGGCCCCTACAGAACCCTGCAGAACCCTCCAGAACCTTACAGAATCCCACAGACTCCTACAGACTGCTGCGGGCACTTACACAACCCTACAGGCCCCTACGGAACACTGCCAGCCCCTACGGAAGGAACCTTACGGGCCCCTACAGAACACTACTGGCTCCTGCGGTACTCTACAGCCCTCTAGGGAACCTACGAAGCTCTACGGAACCCTATGGATCCTTACGGAACAGTACGGGCCCCTTCAGACCTCTGCGGGCGCTTATGGAAACCTACAGGACCCTACGGAACTGTACGAGACTCTAGGGGCCCCTAGGGAACACTTACAGGCCCCTACAAAACCGTACGAGACTCTACAGGCCCCTAGGGAACACCACAGGCCCCTACGGAACCCTACACAACCCTCTGGAAACTTATGGCACCCTACAACCTCCTACCAACCCCTGCGGGCACTTACACAACCCTACAGGTCCCTACGGAAATCTACGGGACTCCACGGGCCCCTAGGGAAGCCTACAGATTTCAACGGAACCCTACGAGCCCCTCTGGAACCCTACAGAATACTCCAGGACACGACAGCACTCTACAAGACCCTTAGCAACACAACAGAACCTCACTAAAACCCTATGGGCTCTTACAGAACACTGCAGGTGCCTACGGAACCCTACAGACCCCTACGGAATACTACCAGCCGCTACGGAAACCTATGGCCCCTACGGAACTCTACGGAACCTGACAGAAACACTGTGGGCCCCTACAGGCCCTTGCGGGCACTTGCAGAACTTTGCAGGAACCCACGGAACTTTATGGAACCCTACCAGCCCCTACGGAAGCCTAAAAACCCTTGCAGGCAGTTACGGAACGGTACAGGGCCCTAGGGAACTTTACCAGCCACTACGGAACTCTATGGGCCCGTACAGAACCCTGCAGAACCCTCCAGAACCTTACAGAATCCCACAGACTCCTACAGACTCCTGCGGGCACTTACACAACCCTACAGGCCCCTACGGAACACTACCAGCCCCTACGGAAGGAACCCTACGGGCCCCTACAGAACACTACTGGCTCCTGCGGTACTCTACAGGCCTCTAGGGAACTTACGAAGCTCTATGGAACCCTATGGATCCTTACGGAACAGTACGGGCCCCTTCAGACCTCTGCGGGCGCTTATGGAAACCTACAGGACCCTACGGAACTGTACGAGACTCTACAGGCCCCTAGGGAACACTACAGGCCCCTACGGAACGGTACGAGACTCTACAGGCCCCTAGGGAACACCACAGGCCCCTACGGAACCCTACACAACCCTCTGGAAACTTATGGCACCCTACAAGCTCCTACCAACCCCTGCAGGCACTTACACAACCCTACAGGTCCCTACGGAAATCTACGGGACTCCACGGGCCCCTAGGGAAGCCTACAGATTTCAACGGAACCCTACGAGCCCCTCTGGAACCCTACAGAATACTCCAGGACCCGACAGCACTCTACAAGACCCTTAGCAACACAACGGAACCTCACTAAAACCCTATGGGCTCCTACAGAACACTGCAGGTGCCTACGGAACCCTACAGACCCGTACGGAACCCTACAGACACCTGTGGGCACTTACAGAACCCTGCAGGCCCCTACAGAACCCTACAGGTCCATACAGAACCCCACAGGGCCCTACGGAACTTTACCAGCCACTACGGAACTCTATGGGCCCGTACGGAACCCTGCAGAACCCTCCAGAACCTTACAGAATCCCACAGACTCCTACAGACTCCTGCGGGCACTTACACAACCCTACAGGCCCCTACGGAACACTACCAGCCCCTACGGAAGGAACCCTACGGGCCCCTACAGAACACTACTGGCTCCTGCGGTACTCTACAGGCCTCTAGGGAACTTACGAAGCTCTATGGAACCCTATGGATCCTTACGGAACAGTACGGGCCCCTTCAGACCTCTGCGGGCGCTTATGGAAACCTACAGGACCCTACGGAACTGTACGAGACTCTACAGGCCCCTAGGGAACACCACAGGCCCCTACGGAACCGTACGAGACTCTACAGGCCCCTAGGGAACACCACAGGCCCCTACGGAACCCTACACAACCCTCTGGAAACTTATGGCACCCTACAAGCTCCTACCAACCCCTGCGGGCACTTACACAACCCTACAGGTCCCTACGGAAATCTACGGGACTCCACATGCCCCTAAGGAAGCCTACAGATTTCAACGGAACCCTACGAGCCCCTCTGGAACCCTACAGAATACTCCAGGACCCGACAGCACTCTACAAGACCCTTAGCAACACAACAGAACCTCACTAAAACCCTATGGGCTCTTACAGAACACTGCAGGTGCCTACGGAACCCTACAGACCCCTACGGAATACTACCAGCCGCTACGGAAACCTATGGCCCCTACGGAACTCTACGGAACCTGACAGAAACACTGTGGGCCCCTACAGGCCCTTGCGGGCACTTGCAGAACTCTGCAGGAACCCACGGAACTTTATGGAACCCTACCAGCCCCTACGTAAGCCTAAAGATCCTTGCAGGCAGTTACGGAACGGTACAGGGCCCTAGGGAACTTTACCAGCCACTACGGAACTCTATGGGCCCATACAAAACCCTGCAGAACCCTCCAGAACCTTACAGAATCCCACAGACTCCTACAGACTGCTGCGGGCACTTACACAACCCTACAGGCCCCTACGGAACACTGCCAGCCCCTACGGAAGGAACCTTACGGGCCCCTACAGAACACTACTGGCTCCTGCGGTACTCTACAGGCCTCTAGGGAACCTACGAAGCTCTACGGAACCCTATGGATCCTTACGGAACAGTACGGGCCCCTTCAGACCTCTGCGGGCCCTTATGGAAACCTACAGGACCCTACGGAACTGTACGAGACTCTAGAGGCCCCTAGGGAACACTTACAGGCCCCTACAAAACCGTACGAGACTCTACAGGCCCCTAGGGAACACCACAGGCCCCTACGGAACCGTACGAGATTCTACAGGCCCCTAGGGAACACCACAGGCCCCTACGGAACCCTACACAACCCTCTGGAAACTTATGGCACCCTACAAGCTCCTACCAACCCCTGCGGGCACTTACACAACCCTACAGGTCCCTACGGAAATCTACGGGACTCCACATGCCCCTAAGGAAGCCTACAGATTTCAACGGAACCCTACGAGCCCCTCTGGAACCCTACAGAATACTCCAGGACACGACAGCACTCTACAAGACCCTTAGCAACACAACAGAACCTCACTAAAACCCTATGGGCTCTTACAGAACACTGCAGGTGCCTACGGAACCCTACAGACCCCTACGGAATACTACCAGCCGCTACGGAAACCTATGGCCCCTACGGAACTCTACGGAACCTGACAGAAACACTGTGGGCCCCTACAGGCCCTTGCGGGCACTTGCAGAACTCTGCAGGAACCCACGGAACTTTATGGAACCCTACCAGCCCCTACGGAAGCCTAAAGACCCTTGCAGGCAGTTACGGAACGGTACAGGGCCCTACGGAACTTTACCAGCCACTACGGAACTCTACGGGCCCCTACGGAACCCTGCAGAACCCTCTGGAACCTTACAGAATCCCACGGATTCCTACAGACTCCTGCGGGCACTTACTCAACCCTAGAGGACCCTAGGGAACACTGCCAGCCCCTATGGAAGGAACCCTACGGGCCCCTACAGAACACTACTGGCTCCTGCGGTACTCTACAGGCCTCTAGGGAACCTATGACTCTCTACAGAGCCCTGTGGATCCTTACGGAACAGTACGGGCCCCTTCAGACCTCTGCGGGCACTTATGGAAACCTACAGGACCCTACGGAACTGTACGAGACTCTACAGGCCCCTAGGGAACACCACAGGCCCCTACGGAACCCTACACAACCCTCTGGAAACTTATGGCACCCTACAAGCTCCTACCAACCCCTGCGGGCACTTACACAACTCTACAGGCCTCTACGGAAATCTACGGGACTCCACGGGCCCCTAGGGAAGCCTACAGATTTCGACAGAACCCTACGAGCCCCTCTGGAACCCTACAGAATACTCCAGGACCCGACAGCACTCTACAAGACCCTTAGCAACACAACGGAACCTCACTAAAACCCTATGGGCTCCTACAGAACTCTGCAGGCGCCTACGGAACCCTACAGACCCGTACGGAACCCTACAGACACCTGCGGGTACTTACAGAACCCTGCAGGCCCCTAAGGAACCTTACAGGTCCATACAGAACCCCACAGGGCCCTACGGAACTTTACCAGCCACTACGGAACTCTACGGGCCCCTACAGAACCCTGCAGAACCCTCCAGAACCTTACAGAATCCAACAGACTCCTACAGACTGCTGCGGGCACTTACACAACCCTACAGGCCCCTACGGAACACTACCAGCCCCTATGGAAGGAACCCTACGGGCCCCTACAGAACACTACTGGCTCCTGCGGTACTCTACAGGCCTCTAGGGAACCTACGAAGCTCTACGGAACCCTATGGATCCTTACGGAACAGTACGGGCCCCTTCAGACCTCTGCGGGCGCTTATGGAAACCTACAGGACCCTACGGAACTGTACAAGACTCTACAGGCCCCTAGGGAACACTACAGGCCCCTACGGAACGATACGAGACTCTACAGGCCCCTAGGGAACACTACAGGCCCCTACGGAACCGTACGAGACTCTAGAGGCCCCTAGGGAACACCACAGGCCCCTACGGAACCCTACACAACCCTCTGGAAACTTATGGCACCCTACAAGCTCCTACCAACCCCTGCGGGCACTTACACAACCCTACAGGTCCCTACGGAAATCTACGGGACTCCACGGGCCCCTAGGGAAGCCTACAGATTTCGACAGAACCCTACGAGCCCCTCTGGAACCCTACAGAATACTCCAGGACCCGACAGCACTCTACAAGACCCTTAGCAACACAACGGAACCTCACTAAAACCCTATGGGCTCCTACAGAACTCTGCAGGCGCCTACGGAACCCTACAGACCCCTACGGAACCCTACAGACACCTGCGGGCACTTACAGAACCCTGCAGGCCCCTACAGAACCCTACAGGTCCATACAGAACCCCACAGGGCCCTACGGAACTTTACCAGCCACTACGGAACTCTACGGGCCCCTACAGAACCCTGCAGAACCCTCCAGAACCTTACAGAATCCCACAGACTCCTACAGACTGCTGCGGGCACTTACACAACCCTACAGGCCCCTACGGAACACTACCAGCCCCTACGGAAGGAACCCTACAGGCCCCTACAGAACACTACTTGCTCCTGTGGTACTCTACAGGCCTCTAGGGAACCTACGAAGCTCTACGGAACCCTATGGATCCTTACGGAACAGTACGGGCCCCTTCAGACCTCTGCGGGCGCTTATGGAAACCTACAGGACCCTACGGAACTGTACGAGACTCTACAGGCCCCTAGGAAACACTACAGGCCCCTACGGAACCGTACGAGAGTCTACAGGCCCCTAGGGAACACTACAGGCCCCTACGGAACGGTACGAGACTCTACAGGCCCCTAGGGAACACCACAGGCCCCTACGGAACCCTACACAACCCTCTGGAAACTTATGGCACCCTACAAGCTCCTACCAACCCCTGCGAGCACTTACACAACCCTACAGGTCCCTATGGAAATCTACGGGACTCTATGGGCCCCTAGGGAAGCCTACAGATTTTGACGGAACCCTACGAGCCCCTCTGGAACCCTACAGAATACTCCAGGACCCGACAGCACTCTACAAGACCCTTAGCAACACAACGGAACCTCACTAAAACCCTATGGGCTCCTACAGAACACTGCAGGTGCCTACGAAACCCTGCAGGCCCCTACGGAACCCTACAGACACCTGCGGGCACTTACAGAACCCTGCAGGCCCCTACGGAACCCTACAGGTCCATACAGAACCCCACAGGGCCCTAGGGAACTTTACCAGCCACTACGGAACTCTACGGGCCCCTACGGAACCCTGCAGAACCCTCCGGAACCTTACAGAATCCCACAGACTCCTACAGACTCCTGCGGGCACTTACACAATCCTAGAGGCCCCTACGGAACACTGCCAGCCCCTATGGAAGGAACCCTACGGGCCCCTACAGAACACTACTGGCTCCTGCGGTACTCTACAGGCCTCTAGGAAACCTACGAAGCTCTATGGAGCCCTGTGGATCCTTACAAAACAGGACGGGCCCCTTCAGACCTCTGCGGGCGCTTATGGAAACCTACAGGACCCTACGGAACTGTACGAGATTCTACAGAACCCTAGGGAACACTACAGGCCCCTATGGAACGATACGAGACTCTACAGGCCCCTAGGGAACACTACAGGCCCCTACGGAACCGTACGAGACTCTAGAGGCCCCTAGGGAACACCACAGGCCCCTACGGAACCCTACACAACCCTCTGGAAACTTATGGCACCCTACAAGCTCCTACCAACCCCTGCGGGCACTTACACAACCCTACAGGTCCCTACGGAAATCTACGGGACTCCACGGGCCCCTAGGGAAGCCTACAGATTTCGACGGAACCCTACGAGCCCCTCTGGAACCCTACAGAATACTCCAGGACCCGACAGCACTCTACAAGACCCTTAGCAACACAACGGAACCTCACTAAAACCCTATGGGCTCCTACAGAACTCTGCAGGCGCCTACGGAACCCTACAGACCCCTACGGAACCCTACAGACACCTGCGGGCACTTACAGAACCCTGCAGGCCCCTACAGAACCCTACAGGTCCATACAGAACCCCACAGGGCCCTACGGAACTTTACCAGCCACTACGGAACTCTACGGGCCCCTACAGAACCCTGCAGAACCCTCCGGAACCTTACAGAATCCCACAGACTCCTACAGACTGCTGCGGGCACTTACACAACCCTACAGGCCCCTACGGAACACTACCAGCCCCTACGGAAGGAACCCTACGGGCCCCTACAGAACACTACTGGCTCCTGCGGTACTCTACAGGCCTCTAGGGAACCTACGAAGCTCTACGGAACCCTATGGATCCTTACGGAACAGTACGGGCCCCTTCAGACCTCTGCGGGCGCTTATGGAAACCTACAGGCCCCTACGGAACTGTACGAGAGTCTACAGGCCCCTAGGGAACACTACAGGCCCCTACGGAACGGTACGAGACTCTACAGGCCCCTAGGGAACACCACAGGCCCCTACGGAACCCTACACAACCCTCTGGAAACTTATGGCACCCTACAAGCTCCTACCAACCCCTGCGGGCACTTACACAACCCTACAGGCCCCTACGGAAATCTACGGGACTCTATGGGCCCCTAGGGAAGCCTACAGATTTTGACGGAACCCTACGAGCCCCTCTGGAACCCTACAGAATACTCCAGGACCCGACAGCACTCTACAAGACCCTTAGCAACACAACGGAACCTCACTAAAACCCTATGGGCTCCTACAGAACACTGCAGGTGCCTACGAAACCCTGCAGGCCCCTACGGAACCCTACAGACACCTGCGGGCACTTACAGAACCCTGCAGGCCCCTACGGAACCCTACAGGTCCATACAGAACCCCACAGGGCCCTAGGGAACTTTACCAGCCACTACGGAACTCTACGGGCCCCTACGGAACCCTGCAGAACCCTCCGGAACCTTACAGAATCCCACAGACTCCTACAGACTCCTGCGGGCACTTACACAATCCTAGAGGCCCCTACGGAACACTGCCAGCCCCTACGGAAGGAACCCTACGGGCCCCTACAGAACACTACTGGCTCCTGCGGTACTCTACAGGCCTCTAGGGAACCTACGAAGCTCTACGGAGGCCTATGGATCCTTACGGAACAGTACGGGCCCCTTCAGACCTCTGCGGGCGCTTATGGAAACCTACAGGACCCTACGGAACTGTACGAGACTCTACAGGCCCCTAGGGAACACTACAGGCCCCTACGGAACGGTACGAGACTCTACAGGCCCCTAGGGAACACTACAGGCCCCTACGGAACCGTACGAGACTCTACAGGCCCCTAGGGAACACCACAAGCCCCTACGGAACCCTACACAACCCTCTGGAAACTTATGGCACCCTACAAGCTCCTACCAACCCCTGCGGGCACTTACACAACCCTACAGGCCCCTACGGAAATCTACGGGACTCTATGGGCCTCTAGGGAAGCCTACAGATTTTGACGGAACCCTACGAGCCCCTCTGGAACCCTACAGAATACTCCAGGACCCGACAGCACTCTACAAGACCCTTAGCAACACAACGGAATATCACTAAAACCCTATGGGCTCCTACAGAACACTGCAGGTGCCTACGGAACCCTACAGACCCGTACGAAACCCTACAGACACCTGTGGGCACTTACAGAACCCTGCAGGCCCCTACAGAACCCTACAGGTCCATACAGAACCCCACAGGGCCCTACGGAACTTTACCAGCCACTACGGAACTCTACGGGCCCCTACAGAACCCTGCAGAACCCTCCAGAACCTTACAGAATCCCACAGACTCCTACAGACTGCTGCGGGCACTTACACAACCCTACAGGCCCCTACGGAACACTACCAGCCCCTACGGAAGGAACCCTACGGGCCCCTACAGAACACTACTGGCTCCTGCGGTACTCTACAGGCCTCTAGGGAACCTACGAAGCTCTACGGAACCCTATGGATCCTTACGGAACAGTACGGGCCCCTTCAGACCTCTGCGGGCGCTTATGGAAACCTACAGGACCCTACGGAACTGTACGAGACTCTAGAGGCCCCTAGGGAACACTTACAGGCCCCTACAAAACCGTACGAGACTCTACAGGCCCCTAGGGAACACCACAGGCCCCTACGGAACCCTACACAACCCTCTGGAAACTTATGGCACCCTACAAGCTCCTACCAACCCCTGCGGGCACTTACACAACCCTACAGGCCCCTACGGAAATGTACGGGACTCTATGGGCCCCTAGGGAAGCCTACAGATTTTGACGGAACCCTACGAGCCCCTCTGGAACCCTACAGAATACTCCAGGACCCGACAGCACTCTACAAGACCCTTAGCAACACAACGGAACCTCACTAAAACCCTATGGGCTCCTACAGAACACTGCAGGTGCCTACGGAACCCTGCAGGCCCCTACGGAACCCTACAGACACCTGTGGGCACTTACAGAACCCTGCAGGCCCCTACAGAACCCTACAGGTCCATACAGAACCCCACAGGGCCCTACGGAACTTTACCAGCCACTACGGAACTCTACGGGCCCCTACAGAACCCTGCAGAACCCTCCGGAACCTTACAGAATCCCACAGACTCCTACAGACTCCTGCGGGCACTTACACAATCCTAGAGGCCCCTACGGAACACTGCCAGCCCCTATGGAAGGAACCCTACGGGCCCCTACAGAACACTACTGGCTCCTGCGGTACTCTACAGGCCTCTAGGAAACCTACGAAGCTCTATGGAGCCCTGTGGAACCTTACGGAACAGGACGGGCCCCTTCAGACCTCTGCGGGCGCTTATGGAAACCTACAGGACCCTACGGAACTGTACGAGACTCTAGAGGCCCCTAGGGAACACTTACAGGCCCCTACGGAACGGTACGAGACTCTACAGGCCCCTAGGGAACACCACAGGCCCCTACGGAACCGTATGAGACTCTACAGGCCCCTAGGGAACACCACAGGCCCCTACGGAACCCTACACAACCCTCTGGAAACTTACCCTATGGATCCTTACCCTGGAAACTCTAGAGGCCCCTAGGGAACACCACAGGCCCCTACGGAACCCTACACAACCCTCTGGAAACTTATGGCACCCTACAAGCTCCTACCAACCCCTGCGGGCACTTACACAACCCTACAGGTCCCTACGGAAATCTACGGGACTCCACGGGCCCCTAGGGAAGCCTACAGATTTCGACAGAACCCTACGAGCCCCTCTGGAACCCTACAGAATACTCCAGGACCCGACAGCACTCTACAAGACCCTTAGCAACACAACGGAACCTCACTAAAACCCTATGGGCTCCTACAGAACACTGCAGGTGCCTACGGAACCCTACAGACCCGTACGGAACCCTACAGACACCTGCGGGCACTTACAGAACCCTGCAGGCCCCTACAGAACCCTACAGGTCCATACAGAACCCCACAGGGCCCTAGGGAACTTTACCAGCCACTACGGAACTCTACGGGCCCCTACAGAACCCTGCAGAACCCTCCAGAACCTTACAGAATCCCACAGACTCCTACAGACTGCTGCGGGCACTTACACAACCCTACAGGCCCCTACGGAACACTGCCAGCCCCTACGGAAGGAACCTTACGAGCCCCTACAGAACACTACTGGCTCCTGCGGTACTCTACAGCCCTCTAGGGAACCTACGAAGCTCTACGGAACCCTATGGATCCTTACGGAAGAGTACGGGCCCCTTCAGACCTCTGCGGGCGCTTATGGAAACCTACAGGACCCTACGGAACTGTACGAGACTCTAGAGGCCCCTAGGGAACACTTACAGGCCCCTACAAAACCGTACGAGACTCTACAGGCCCCTAGGGAACACCACAGGCCCCTACGGAACCCTACACAACCCTCTGGAAACTTATGGCACCCTACAAGCTCCTACCAACCCCTGCGGGCACTTACACAACCCTACAGGTCCCTACGGAAATCTACGGGACTCCACGGGCCCCTAGGGAAGCCTACAGATTTCAACGGAACCCTACGAGCCCCTCTGGAACCCTACAGAATACTCCAGGACACGACAGCACTCTACAAGACCCTTAGCAACACAACAGAACCTCACTAAAACCCTATGGGCTCTTACAGAACACTGCAGGTGCCTACGGAACCCTACAGACCCCTACGGAATACTACCAGCCGCTACGGAAACCTATGGCCCCTACGGAACTCTACGGAACCTGACAGAAACACTGTGGGCCCCTACAGGCCCTTGCGGGCACTTGCAGAACTTTGCAGGAACCCACGGAACTTTATGGAACCCTACCAGCCCCTACGGAAGCCTAAAAACCCTTGCAGGCAGTTACGGAACGGTACAGGGCCCTAGGGAACTTTACCAGCCACTACGGAACTCTATGGGCCCGTACAGAACCCTGCAGAACCCTCCAGAACCTTACAGAATCCCACAGACTCCTACAGACTCCTGCGGGCACTTACACAACCCTACAGGCCCCTACGGAACACTACCAGCCCCTACGGAAGGAACCCTACGGGCCCCTACAGAACACTACTGGCTCCTGCGGTACTCTACAGGCCTCTAGGGAACTTACGAAGCTCTATGGAACCCTATGGATCCTTACGGAACAGTACGGGCCCCTTCAGACCTCTGCGGGCGCTTATGGAAACCTACAGGACCCTACGGAACTGTACGAGACTCTACAGGCCCCTAGGGAACACTACAGGCCCCTACGGAACGGTACGAGACTCTAGAGGCCCCTAGGGAACACCACAGGCCCCTACGGAACCCTACACAACCCTCTGGAAACTTATGGCACCCTACAAGCTCCTACCAACCCCTGCAGGCACTTACACAACCCTACAGGTCCCTACGGAAATCTACGGGACTCCACGGGCCCCTAGGGAAGCCTACAGATTTCAATGGAACCCTACGAGCCCCTCTGGAACCCTACAGAATACTCCAGGACCCGACAGCACTCTACAAGACCCTTAGCAACACAACGGAACCTCACTAAAACCCTATGGGCTCCTACAGAAGACTGCAGGTGCCTACGGAACCCTACAGACCCGTACGGAACCCTACAGACACCTGTGGGCACTTACAGAACCCTGCAGGCCCCTACAGAACCCTACAGGTCCATACAGAACCCCACAGGGCCCTAGGGAACTTTACCAGCCACTACGGAACTCTACGGGCCCCTACAGAACCCTGCAGAACCCTCCAGAACCTTACAGAATCCCACAGACTCCTACAGACTGCTGCGGGCACTTACACAACCCTACAGGCCCCTACGGAACACTGCCAGCCCCTACGGAAGGAACCTTACGGGCCCCTACAGAACACTACTGGCTCCTGCGGTACTCTACAGCCCTCTAGGGAACCTACGAAGCTCTACGGAACCCTATGGATCCTTACGGAACAGTACGGGCCCCTTCAGACCTCTGCGGGCGCTTATGGAAACCTACAGGACCCTACGGAACTGTACGAGACTCTAGGGGCCCCTAGGGAACACTTACAGGCCCCTACAAAACCGTACGAGACTCTACAGGCCCCTAGGGAACACCACAGGCCCCTACGGAACCCTACACAACCCTCTGGAAACTTATGGCACCCTACAACCTCCTACCAACCCCTGCGGGCACTTACACAACCCTACAGGTCCCTACGGAAATCTACGGGACTCCACGGGCCCCTAGGGAAGCCTACAGATTTCAACGGAACCCTACGAGCCCCTCTGGAACCCTACAGAATACTCCAGGACACGACAGCACTCTACAAGACCCTTAGCAACACAACAGAACCTCACTAAAACCCTATGGGCTCTTACAGAACACTGCAGGTGCCTACGGAACCCTACAGACCCCTACGGAATACTACCAGCCGCTACGGAAACCTATGGCCCCTACGGAACTCTACGGAACCTGACAGAAACACTGTGGGCCCCTACAGGCCCTTGCGGGCACTTGCAGAACTTTGCAGGAACCCACGGAACTTTATGGAACCCTACCAGCCCCTACGGAAGCCTAAAAACCCTTGCAGGCAGTTACGGAACGGTACAGGGCCCTAGGGAACTTTACCAGCCACTACGGAACTCTATGGGCCCGTACAGAACGCTGCAGAACCCTCCAGAACCTTACAGAATCCCACAGACTCCTACAGACTGCTGCGGGCACTTACACAACCCTACAGGCCCCTACGGAACACTACCAGCCCCTACGGAAGGAACCCTACGGGCCCCTACAGAACACTACTGGCTCCTGCGGTACTCTACAGGCCTCTAGGGAACTTACGAAGCTCTATGGAACCCTATGGATCCTTACGGAACAGTACGGGCCCCTTCAGACCTCTGCGGGCGCTTATGGAAACCTACAGGACCCTACGGAACTGTACGAGACTCTACAGGCCCCTAGGGAACACTACAGGCCCCTACGGAACGGTACGAGACTCTAGAGGCCCCTAGGGAACACCACAGGCCCCTACGGAACCCTACACAACCCTCTGGAAACTTATGGCACCCTACAAGCTCCTACCAACCCCTGCAGGCACTTACACAACCCTACAGGTCCCTACGGAAATCTACGGGACTCCACGGGCCCCTAGGGAAGCCTACAGATTTCAATGGAACCCTACGAGCCCCTCTGGAACCCTACAGAATACTCCAGGACCCGACAGCACTCTACAAGACCCTTAGCAACACAACGGAACCTCACTAAAACCCTATGGGCTCCTACAGAAGACTGCAGGTGCCTACGGAACCCTACAGACCCGTACGGAACCCTACAGACACCTGTGGGCACTTACAGAACCCTGCAGGCCCCTACAGAACCCTACAGGTCCATACAGAACCCCACAGGGCCCTAGGGAACTTTACCAGCCACTACGGAACTCTACGGGCCCCTACAGAACCCTGCAGAACCCTCCAGAACCTTACAGAATCCCACAGACTCCTACAGACTGCTGCGGGCACTTACACAACCCTACAGGCCCCTACGGAACACTGCCAGCCCCTACGGAAGGAACCTTACGGGCCCCTACAGAACACTACTGGCTCCTGCGGTACTCTACAGCCCTCTAGGGAACCTACGAAGCTCTACGGAACCCTATGGATCCTTACGGAACAGTACGGGCCCCTTCAGACCTCTGCGGGCGCTTATGGAAACCTACAGGACCCTACGGAACTGTACGAGACTCTAGGGGCCCCTAGGGAACACTTACAGGCCCCTACAAAACCGTACGAGACTCTACAGGCCCCTAGGGAACACCACAGGCCCCTACGGAACCCTACACAACCCTCTGGAAACTTATGGCACCCTACAACCTCCTACCAACCCCTGCGGGCACTTACACAACCCTACAGGTCCCTACGGAAATCTACGGGACTCCACGGGCCCCTAGGGAAGCCTACAGATTTCAACGGAACCCTACGAGCCCCTCTGGAACCCTACAGAATACTCCAGGACACGACAGCACTCTACAAGACCCTTAGCAACACAACAGAACCTCACTAAAACCCTATGGGCTCTTACAGAACACTGCAGGTGCCTACGGAACCCTACAGACCCCTACGGAATACTACCAGCCGCTACGGAAACCTATGGCCCCTACGGAACTCTACGGAACCTGACAGAAACACTGTGGGCCCCTACAGGCCCTTGCGGGCACTTGCAGAACTTTGCAGGAACCCACGGAACTTTATGGAACCCTACCAGCCCCTACGGAAGCCTAAAAACCCTTGCAGGCAGTTACGGAACGGTACAGGGCCCTAGGGAACTTTACCAGCCACTACGGAACTCTATGGGCCCGTACAGAACGCTGCAGAACCCTCCAGAACCTTACAGAATCCCACAGACTCCTACAGACTGCTGCGGGCACTTACACAACCCTACAGGCCCCTACGGAACACTACCAGCCCCTACGGAAGGAACCCTACGGGCCCCTACAGAACACTACTGGCTCCTGCGGTACTCTACAGGCCTCTAGGGAACTTACGAAGCTCTATGGAACCCTATGGATCCTTACGGAACAGTACGGGCCCCTTCAGACCTCTGCGGGCGCTTATGGAAACCTACAGGACCCTACGGAACTGTACGAGACTCTACAGGCCCCTAGGGAACACTACAGGCCCCTACGGAACGGTACGAGACTCTACAGGCCCCTAGGGAACACCACAGGCCCCTACGGAACCCTACACAACCCTCTGGAAACTTATGGCACCCTACAAGCTCCTACCAACCCCTGCGGGCACTTACACAACCCTACAGGTCCCTACGGAAATCTACGGGACTCCACGGGCCCCTAGGGAAGCCTACAGATTTCAACGGAACCCTACGAGCCCCTCTGGAACCCTACAGAATACTCCAGGACCCGACAGCACTCTACAAGACCCTTAGCAACACAACGGAACCTCACTAAAACCCTATGGGCTCCTACAGAAGACTGCAGGTGCCTACGGAACCCTACAGACCCGTACGGAACCCTACAGACACCTGTGGGCACTTACAGAACCCTGCAGGCCCCTACAGAACCCTACAGGTCCATACAGAACCCCACAGGGCCCTAGGGAACTTTACCAGCCACTACGGAACTCTATGGGCCCGTACGGAACCCTGCAGAACCCTCCAGAACCTTACAGAATCCCACAGACTCCTACAGACTGCTGCGGGCACTTACACAACCCTACAGGCCCCTACGGAACACTACCAGCCCCTACGGAAGGAACCCTACGGGCCCCTACAGAACACTACTGGCTCCTGCGGTACTCTACAGGCCTCTAGGGAACTTACGAAGCTCTATGGAACCCTATGGATCCTTACGGAACAGTACGGGCCCCTTCAGACCTCTGCGGGCGCTTATGGAAACCTACAGGACCCTACGGAACTGTACGAGACTCTACAGGCCCCTAGGGAACACTACAGGCCCCTACGGAACGGTACGAGACTCTACAGGCCCCTAGGGAACACCACAGGCCCCTACGGAACCCTACACAACCCTCTGGAAACTTATGGCACCCTACAAGCTCCTACCAACCCCTGCGGGCACTTACACAACCCTACAGGCCCCTACGGAAATCTACGGGACTCTATGGGCCTCTAGGGAAGCCTACAGATTTTGACGGAACCCTACGAGCCCCTCTGGAACCCTACAGAATACTCCAGGACCCGACAGCACTCTACAAGACCCTTAGCAACACAACGGAATATCACTAAAACCCTATGGGCTCCTACAGAACACTGCAGGTGCCTACGGAACCCTACAGACCCGTACGAAACCCTACAGACACCTGTGGGCACTTACAGAACCCTGCAGGCCCCTACAGAACCCTACAGGTCCATACAGAACCCCACAGGGCCCTACGGAACTTTACCAGCCACTACGGAACTCTACGGGCCCCTACAGAACCCTGCAGAACCCTCCAGAACCTTACAGAATCCCACAGACTCCTACAGACTGCTGCGGGCACTTACACAACCCTACAGGCCCCTACGGAACACTACCAGCCCCTACGGAAGGAACCCTACGGGCCCCTACAGAACACTACTGGCTCCTGCGGTACTCTACAGGCCTCTAGGGAACCTACGAAGCTCTACGGAACCCTATGGATCCTTACGGAACAGTACGGGCCCCTTCAGACCTCTGCGGGCGCTTATGGAAACCTACAGGACCCTACGGAACTGTACGAGACTCTAGAGGCCCCTAGGGAACACTTACAGGCCCCTACAAAACCGTACGAGACTCTACAGGCCCCTAGGGAACACCACAGGCCCCTACGGAACCCTACACAACCCTCTGGAAACTTATGGCACCCTACAAGCTCCTACCAACCCCTGCGGGCACTTACACAACCCTACAGGCCCCTACGGAAATGTACGGGACTCTATGGGCCCCTAGGGAAGCCTACAGATTTTGACGGAACCCTACGAGCCCCTCTGGAACCCTACAGAATACTCCAGGACCCGACAGCACTCTACAAGACCCTTAGCAACACAACGGAACCTCACTAAAACCCTATGGGCTCCTACAGAACACTGCAGGTGCCTACGGAACCCTGCAGGCCCCTACGGAACCCTACAGACACCTGTGGGCACTTACAGAACCCTGCAGGCCCCTACAGAACCCTACAGGTCCATACAGAACCCCACAGGGCCCTACGGAACTTTACCAGCCACTACGGAACTCTACGGGCCCCTACAGAACCCTGCAGAACCCTCCGGAACCTTACAGAATCCCACAGACTCCTACAGACTCCTGCGGGCACTTACACAATCCTAGAGGCCCCTACGGAACACTGCCAGCCCCTATGGAAGGAACCCTACGGGCCCCTACAGAACACTACTGGCTCCTGCGGTACTCTACAGGCCTCTAGGAAACCTACGAAGCTCTATGGAGCCCTGTGGAACCTTACGGAACAGGACGGGCCCCTTCAGACCTCTGCGGGCGCTTATGGAAACCTACAGGACCCTACGGAACTGTACGAGACTCTAGAGGCCCCTAGGGAACACTTACAGGCCCCTACGGAACGGTACGAGACTCTACAGGCCCCTAGGGAACACCACAGGCCCCTACGGAACCGTATGAGACTCTACAGGCCCCTAGGGAACACCACAGGCCCCTACGGAACCCTACACAACCCTCTGGAAACTTACCCTATGGATCCTTACCCTGGAAACTCTAGAGGCCCCTAGGGAACACCACAGGCCCCTACGGAACCCTACACAACCCTCTGGAAACTTATGGCACCCTACAAGCTCCTACCAACCCCTGCGGGCACTTACACAACCCTACAGGTCCCTACGGAAATCTACGGGACTCCACGGGCCCCTAGGGAAGCCTACAGATTTCGACAGAACCCTACGAGCCCCTCTGGAACCCTACAGAATACTCCAGGACCCGACAGCACTCTACAAGACCCTTAGCAACACAACGGAACCTCACTAAAACCCTATGGGCTCCTACAGAACACTGCAGGTGCCTACGGAACCCTACAGACCCGTACGGAACCCTACAGACACCTGCGGGCACTTACAGAACCCTGCAGGCCCCTACAGAACCCTACAGGTCCATACAGAACCCCACAGGGCCCTAGGGAACTTTACCAGCCACTACGGAACTCTACGGGCCCCTACAGAACCCTGCAGAACCCTCCAGAACCTTACAGAATCCCACAGACTCCTACAGACTGCTGCGGGCACTTACACAACCCTACAGGCCCCTACGGAACACTGCCAGCCCCTACGGAAGGAACCTTACGAGCCCCTACAGAACACTACTGGCTCCTGCGGTACTCTACAGCCCTCTAGGGAACCTACGAAGCTCTACGGAACCCTATGGATCCTTACGGAAGAGTACGGGCCCCTTCAGACCTCTGCGGGCGCTTATGGAAACCTACAGGACCCTACGGAACTGTACGAGACTCTAGAGGCCCCTAGGGAACACTTACAGGCCCCTACAAAACCGTACGAGACTCTACAGGCCCCTAGGGAACACCACAGGCCCCTACGGAACCCTACACAACCCTCTGGAAACTTATGGCACCCTACAAGCTCCTACCAACCCCTGCGGGCACTTACACAACCCTACAGGTCCCTACGGAAATCTACGGGACTCCACGGGCCCCTAGGGAAGCCTACAGATTTCAACGGAACCCTACGAGCCCCTCTGGAACCCTACAGAATACTCCAGGACACGACAGCACTCTACAAGACCCTTAGCAACACAACAGAACCTCACTAAAACCCTATGGGCTCTTACAGAACACTGCAGGTGCCTACGGAACCCTACAGACCCCTACGGAATACTACCAGCCGCTACGGAAACCTATGGCCCCTACGGAACTCTACGGAACCTGACAGAAACACTGTGGGCCCCTACAGGCCCTTGCGGGCACTTGCAGAACTTTGCAGGAACCCACGGAACTTTATGGAACCCTACCAGCCCCTACGGAAGCCTAAAAACCCTTGCAGGCAGTTACGGAACGGTACAGGGCCCTAGGGAACTTTACCAGCCACTACGGAACTCTATGGGCCCGTACAGAACCCTGCAGAACCCTCCAGAACCTTACAGAATCCCACAGACTCCTACAGACTCCTGCGGGCACTTACACAACCCTACAGGCCCCTACGGAACACTACCAGCCCCTACGGAAGGAACCCTACGGGCCCCTACAGAACACTACTGGCTCCTGCGGTACTCTACAGGCCTCTAGGGAACTTACGAAGCTCTATGGAACCCTATGGATCCTTACGGAACAGTACGGGCCCCTTCAGACCTCTGCGGGCGCTTATGGAAACCTACAGGACCCTACGGAACTGTACGAGACTCTACAGGCCCCTAGGGAACACTACAGGCCCCTACGGAACGGTACGAGACTCTAGAGGCCCCTAGGGAACACCACAGGCCCCTACGGAACCCTACACAACCCTCTGGAAACTTATGGCACCCTACAAGCTCCTACCAACCCCTGCAGGCACTTACACAACCCTACAGGTCCCTACGGAAATCTACGGGACTCCACGGGCCCCTAGGGAAGCCTACAGATTTCAATGGAACCCTACGAGCCCCTCTGGAACCCTACAGAATACTCCAGGACCCGACAGCACTCTACAAGACCCTTAGCAACACAACGGAACCTCACTAAAACCCTATGGGCTCCTACAGAAGACTGCAGGTGCCTACGGAACCCTACAGACCCGTACGGAACCCTACAGACACCTGTGGGCACTTACAGAACCCTGCAGGCCCCTACAGAACCCTACAGGTCCATACAGAACCCCACAGGGCCCTAGGGAACTTTACCAGCCACTACGGAACTCTACGGGCCCCTACAGAACCCTGCAGAACCCTCCAGAACCTTACAGAATCCCACAGACTCCTACAGACTGCTGCGGGCACTTACACAACCCTACAGGCCCCTACGGAACACTGCCAGCCCCTACGGAAGGAACCTTACGGGCCCCTACAGAACACTACTGGCTCCTGCGGTACTCTACAGCCCTCTAGGGAACCTACGAAGCTCTACGGAACCCTATGGATCCTTACGGAACAGTACGGGCCCCTTCAGACCTCTGCGGGCGCTTATGGAAACCTACAGGACCCTACGGAACTGTACGAGACTCTAGGGGCCCCTAGGGAACACTTACAGGCCCCTACAAAACCGTACGAGACTCTACAGGCCCCTAGGGAACACCACAGGCCCCTACGGAACCCTACACAACCCTCTGGAAACTTATGGCACCCTACAACCTCCTACCAACCCCTGCGGGCACTTACACAACCCTACAGGTCCCTACGGAAATCTACGGGACTCCACGGGCCCCTAGGGAAGCCTACAGATTTCAACGGAACCCTACGAGCCCCTCTGGAACCCTACAGAATACTCCAGGACACGACAGCACTCTACAAGACCCTTAGCAACACAACAGAACCTCACTAAAACCCTATGGGCTCTTACAGAACACTGCAGGTGCCTACGGAACCCTACAGACCCCTACGGAATACTACCAGCCGCTACGGAAACCTATGGCCCCTACGGAACTCTACGGAACCTGACAGAAACACTGTGGGCCCCTACAGGCCCTTGCGGGCACTTGCAGAACTTTGCAGGAACCCACGGAACTTTATGGAACCCTACCAGCCCCTACGGAAGCCTAAAAACCCTTGCAGGCAGTTACGGAACGGTACAGGGCCCTAGGGAACTTTACCAGCCACTACGGAACTCTATGGGCCCGTACAGAACGCTGCAGAACCCTCCAGAACCTTACAGAATCCCACAGACTCCTACAGACTGCTGCGGGCACTTACACAACCCTACAGGCCCCTACGGAACACTACCAGCCCCTACGGAAGGAACCCTACGGGCCCCTACAGAACACTACTGGCTCCTGCGGTACTCTACAGGCCTCTAGGGAACTTACGAAGCTCTATGGAACCCTATGGATCCTTACGGAACAGTACGGGCCCCTTCAGACCTCTGCGGGCGCTTATGGAAACCTACAGGACCCTACGGAACTGTACGAGACTCTACAGGCCCCTAGGGAACACTACAGGCCCCTACGGAACGGTACGAGACTCTAGAGGCCCCTAGGGAACACCACAGGCCCCTACGGAACCCTACACAACCCTCTGGAAACTTATGGCACCCTACAAGCTCCTACCAACCCCTGCAGGCACTTACACAACCCTACAGGTCCCTACGGAAATCTACGGGACTCCACGGGCCCCTAGGGAAGCCTACAGATTTCAATGGAACCCTACGAGCCCCTCTGGAACCCTACAGAATACTCCAGGACCCGACAGCACTCTACAAGACCCTTAGCAACACAACGGAACCTCACTAAAACCCTATGGGCTCCTACAGAAGACTGCAGGTGCCTACGGAACCCTACAGACCCGTACGGAACCCTACAGACACCTGTGGGCACTTACAGAACCCTGCAGGCCCCTACAGAACCCTACAGGTCCATACAGAACCCCACAGGGCCCTAGGGAACTTTACCAGCCACTACGGAACTCTACGGGCCCCTACAGAACCCTGCAGAACCCTCCAGAACCTTACAGAATCCCACAGACTCCTACAGACTGCTGCGGGCACTTACACAACCCTACAGGCCCCTACGGAACACTGCCAGCCCCTACGGAAGGAACCTTACGGGCCCCTACAGAACACTACTGGCTCCTGCGGTACTCTACAGCCCTCTAGGGAACCTACGAAGCTCTACGGAACCCTATGGATCCTTACGGAACAGTACGGGCCCCTTCAGACCTCTGCGGGCGCTTATGGAAACCTACAGGACCCTACGGAACTGTACGAGACTCTAGGGGCCCCTAGGGAACACTTACAGGCCCCTACAAAACCGTACGAGACTCTACAGGCCCCTAGGGAACACCACAGGCCCCTACGGAACCCTACACAACCCTCTGGAAACTTATGGCACCCTACAACCTCCTACCAACCCCTGCGGGCACTTACACAACCCTACAGGTCCCTACGGAAATCTACGGGACTCCACGGGCCCCTAGGGAAGCCTACAGATTTCAACGGAACCCTACGAGCCCCTCTGGAACCCTACAGAATACTCCAGGACACGACAGCACTCTACAAGACCCTTAGCAACACAACAGAACCTCACTAAAACCCTATGGGCTCTTACAGAACACTGCAGGTGCCTACGGAACCCTACAGACCCCTACGGAATACTACCAGCCGCTACGGAAACCTATGGCCCCTACGGAACTCTACGGAACCTGACAGAAACACTGTGGGCCCCTACAGGCCCTTGCGGGCACTTGCAGAACTTTGCAGGAACCCACGGAACTTTATGGAACCCTACCAGCCCCTACGGAAGCCTAAAAACCCTTGCAGGCAGTTACGGAACGGTACAGGGCCCTAGGGAACTTTACCAGCCACTACGGAACTCTATGGGCCCGTACAGAACGCTGCAGAACCCTCCAGAACCTTACAGAATCCCACAGACTCCTACAGACTGCTGCGGGCACTTACACAACCCTACAGGCCCCTACGGAACACTACCAGCCCCTACGGAAGGAACCCTACGGGCCCCTACAGAACACTACTGGCTCCTGCGGTACTCTACAGGCCTCTAGGGAACTTACGAAGCTCTATGGAACCCTATGGATCCTTACGGAACAGTACGGGCCCCTTCAGACCTCTGCGGGCGCTTATGGAAACCTACAGGACCCTACGGAACTGTACGAGACTCTACAGGCCCCTAGGGAACACTACAGGCCCCTACGGAACGGTACGAGACTCTACAGGCCCCTAGGGAACACCACAGGCCCCTACGGAACCCTACACAACCCTCTGGAAACTTATGGCACCCTACAAGCTCCTACCAACCCCTGCGGGCACTTACACAACCCTACAGGTCCCTACGGAAATCTACGGGACTCCACGGGCCCCTAGGGAAGCCTACAGATTTCAACGGAACCCTACGAGCCCCTCTGGAACCCTACAGAATACTCCAGGACCCGACAGCACTCTACAAGACCCTTAGCAACACAACGGAACCTCACTAAAACCCTATGGGCTCCTACAGAAGACTGCAGGTGCCTACGGAACCCTACAGACCCGTACGGAACCCTACAGACACCTGTGGGCACTTACAGAACCCTGCAGGCCCCTACAGAACCCTACAGGTCCATACAGAACCCCACAGGGCCCTAGGGAACTTTACCAGCCACTACGGAACTCTATGGGCCCGTACGGAACCCTGCAGAACCCTCCAGAACCTTACAGAATCCCACAGACTCCTACAGACTGCTGCGGGCACTTACACAACCCTACAGGCCCCTACGGAACACTACCAGCCCCTACGGAAGGAACCCTACGGGCCCCTACAGAACACTACTGGCTCCTGCGGTACTCTACAGGCCTCTAGGGAACTTACGAAGCTCTATGGAACCCTATGGATCCTTACGGAACAGTACGGGCCCCTTCAGACCTCTGCGGGCGCTTATGGAAACCTACAGGACCCTACGGAACTGTACGAGACTCTACAGGCCCCTAGGGAACACTACAGGCCCCTACGGAACGGTACGAGACTCTACAGGCCCCTAGGGAACACCACAGGCCCCTACGGAACCCTACACAACCCTCTGGAAACTTATGGCACCCTACAAGCTCCTACCAACCCCTGCAGGCACTTACACAACCCTACAGGTCCCTACGGAAATCTACGGGACTCCACGGGCCCCTAGGGAAGCCTACAGATTTCAACGGAACCCTACGAGCCCCTCTGGAACCCTACAGAATACTCCAGGACCCGACAGCACTCTACAAGACCCTTAGCAACACAACGGAACCTCACTAAAACCCTATGGGCTCCTACAGAAGACTGCAGGTGCCTACGGAACCCTACAGACCCGTACGGAACCCTACAGACACCTGTGGGCACTTACAGAACCCTGCAGGCCCCTACAGAACCCTACAGGTCCATACAGAACCCCACAGGGCCCTAGGGAACTTTACCAGCCACTACGGAACTCTATGGGCCCGTACGGAACCCTGCAGAACCCTCCAGAACCTTACAGAATCCCACAGACTCCTACAGACTGCTGCGGGCACTTACACAACCCTACAGGCCCCTACGGAACACTACCAGCCCCTACGGAAGGAACCCTACGGGCCCCTACAGAACACTACTGGCTCCTGCGGTACTCTACAGGCCTCTAGGGAACTTACGAAGCTCTATGGAACCCTATGGATCCTTACGGAACAGTACGGGCCCCTTCAGACCTCTGCGGGCGCTTATGGAAACCTACAGGACCCTACGGAACTGTACGAGACTCTACAGGCCCCTAGGGAACACTACAGGCCCCTACGGAACGGTACGAGACTCTACAGGCCCCTAGGGAACACCACAGGCCCCTACGGAACCCTACACAACCCTCTGGAAACTTATGGCACCCTACAAGCTCCTACCAACCCCTGCGGGCACTTACACAACCCTACAAGCCCCTACGGAAATCTACGGGACTCCACGGGCCCCTAGGGAAGCCTACAGATTTCGACGGAACCCTACGAGCCCCTCTGGAACCCTACAGAATACTCCAGGACCCGACAGCACTCTACAAGACCCTTAGCAACACAACGGAACCTCACTAAAACCCTATGGGCTCCTACAGAAGACTGCAGGTGCCTACGGAACCCTGCAGGCCCCTACGGAACCCTACAGACACCTGCGGGCACTTACAGAACCCTGCAGGCCCCTACGGAACCCTACAGGTCCATACAGAACCCCACAGGGCCCTACGGAACTTTACCAGCCACTACGGAACTCTACGGGCCCCTACAGAACCCTGCAGAACCCTCCAGAACCTTACAGAATCCCACAGACTCCTACAGACTGCTGCGGGCACTTACACAACCCTACAGGCCCCTACGGAACACTACCAGCCCCTACGGAAGGAACCTTACGGGCCCCTACAGAACACTACTGGCTCCTGCGGTACTCTACAGGCCTCTAGGGAACCTACGAAGCTCTACGGAACCCTATGGATCCTTACGGAACAGTACGGGCCCCTTCAGACCTCTGCGGGCGCTTATGGAAACCTACAGGACCCTACGGAACTGTACGAGACTCTAGAGGCCCCTAGGGAACACTTACAGGCCCCTACAAAACCGTACGAGACTCTACAGGCCCCTAGGGAACACCACAGGCCCCTACGGAACCGTACGAGACTCTACAGGCCCCTAGGGAACACCACAGGCCCCTACGGAACCCTACACAACCCTCTGGAAACTTATGGCACCCTACAAGCTCCTACCAACCCCTGCGGGCACTTACACAACCCTACAGGTCCCTACGGAAATCTACGGGACTCCACATGCCCCTAAGGAAGCCTACAGATTTCAATGGAACCCTACGAGCCCCTCTGGAACCCTACAGAATACTCCAGGACCCGACAGCACTCTACAAGACCCTTAGCAACACAACAGAACCTCACTAAAACCCTATGGGCTCTTACAGAACACTGCAGGTGCCTACGGAACCCTACAGACCCCTACGGAATACTACCAGCCGCTACGGAAACCTATGGCCCCTACGGAACTCTACGGAACCTGACAGAAACACTGCAGGCCCCTACAGGCCCTTGCGGGCACTTGCAGAACTCTGCAGGAACCCACGGAACTTTATGGAACCCTACCAGCCCCTACGTAAGCCTAAAGACCCTTGCAGGCAGTTACGGAACGGTACAGGGTCCTAGGGAACTTTACCAGCCACTACGGAACTCTACGGGCCCCTACGGAACCCTGCAGAACCCTCCAGAACCTTACAGAATCCCACGGATTCCTACAGACTCCTGCGGGCACTTACTCAACCCTAGAGGACCCTAGGGAACACTGCCAGCCCCTATGGAAGGAACCCTACGGGCCCCTACAGAACACTACTGGCTCCTGCGGTACTCTACAGGCTTCTAGGGAACCTACGAAGCTCTACAGAGCCCTGTGGATCCTTACGGAACAGGACGGGCCCCTTCAGACCTCTGCGGGCGCTTATGGAAACCTACAGGACCCTACGGAACTGTACGAGACTCTACAGGCCCCTAGGGAACACTACAGGCCCCTACGGAACGGTACGAGACTCTACAGGCCCCTAGGGAACCCTACACAACCCTCTGGAAACTTATGGCACCCTACAAGCTCCTACCAACCCCTGCGGGCACTTACACAACTCTACAGGCCTCTACGGAAATCTACGGGACTCCACGGGCCCCTAGGGAAGCCTACAGATTTCGACAGAACCCTACGAGCCCCTCTGGAACCCTACAGAATACTCCAGGACCCGATAGCACTCTACAAGACCCTTAGCAACACAACGGAACCTCACTAAAACCCTATGGGCTCCTACAGAACACTGCAGGCGCCTACGGAACCCTACAGACCCGTACGGAACCCTACAGACACCTGCGGGTACTTACAGAACCCTGCAGGCCCCTAAGGAACCTTACAGGTCCATACAGAACCCCACAGGGCCCTACGGAACTTTACCAGCCACTACGGAACTCTACGGGCCCCTACAGAACCCTGCAGAACCCTCCAGAACCTTACAGAATCCAACAGACTCCTACAGACTGCTGCGGGCACTTACACAACCCTACAGGCCCCTACGGAACACTACCAGCCCCTACGGAAGGAACCCTACGGGCCCCTACAGAACACTACTGGCTCCTGCGGTACTCTACAGGCCTCTAGGGAACCTACGAAGCTCTACGGAACCCTATGGATCCTTACGGAACAGTACGGGCCCCTTCAGACCTCTGCGGGCGCTTATGGAAACCTACAGGACCCTACGGAACTGTACAAGACTCTACAGGCCCCTAGGGAACACTACAGGCCCCTACGGAACGATACGAGACTCTACAGGCCCCTAGGGAACACTACAGGCCCCTACGGAACCGTACGAGACTCTAGAGGCCCCTAGGGAACACCACAGGCCCCTACGGAACCCTACACAACCCTCTGGAAACTTATGGCACCCTACAAGCTCCTACCAACCCCTGCGGGCACTTACACAACCCTACAGGCCCCTACGGAAATCTACGGGACTCCACGGGCCCCTAGGGAAGCCTACAGATTTCGACAGAACCCTACGAGCCCCTCTGGAACCCTACAGAATACTCCAGGACCCGACAGCACTCTACAAGACCCTTAGCAACACAACGGAACCTCACTAAAACCCTATGGGCTCCTACAGAACTCTGCAGGCGCCTACGGAACCCTACAGACCCCTACGGAACCCTACAGACACCTGCGGGCACTTACAGAACCCTGCAGGCCCCTACAGAACCCTACAGGTCCATACAGAACCCCACAGGGCCCTACGGAACTTTACCAGCCACTACGGAACTCTACGGGCCCCTACAGAACCCTGCAGAACCCTCCAGAACCTTACAGAATCCCACAGACTCCTACAGACTGCTGCGGGCACTTACACAACCCTACAGGCCCCTACGGAACACTACCAGCCCCTACGGAAGGAACCCTACAGGCCCCTACAGAACACTACTTGCTCCTGTGGTACTCTACAGGCCTCTAGGGAACCTACGAAGCTCTACGGAACCCTATGGATCCTTACGGAACAGTACGGGCCCCTTCAGACCTCTGCGGGCGCTTATGGAAACCTACAGGACCCTACGGAACTGTACGAGACTCTACAGGCCCCTAGGAAACACTACAGGCCCCTACGGAACCGTACGAGAGTCTACAGGCCCCTAGGGAACACTACAGGCCCCTACGGAACGGTACGAGACTCTACAGGCCCCTAGGGAACACCACAGGCCCCTACGGAACCCTACACAACCCTCTGGAAACTTATGGCACCCTAGAAGCTCCTACCAACCCCTGCGAGCACTTACACAACCCTACAGGTCCCTATGGAAATCTACGGGACTCTATGGGCCCCTAGGGAAGCCTACAGATTTTGACGGAACCCTACGAGCCCCTCTGGAACCCTACAGAATACTCCAGGACCCGACAGCACTCTACAAGACCCTTAGCAACACAACGGAACCTCACTAAAACCCTATGGGCTCCTACAGAACACTGCAGGTGCCTACGAAACCCTGCAGGCCCCTACGGAACCCTACAGACACCTGCGGGCACTTACAGAACCCTGCAGGCCCCTACGGAACCCTACAGGTCCATACAGAACCCCACAGGGCCCTAGGGAACTTTACCAGCCACTACGGAACTCTACGGGCCCCTACGGAACCCTGCAGAACCCTCCGGAACCTTACAGAATCCCACAGACTCCTACAGACTCCTGCGGGCACTTACACAATCCTAGAGGCCCCTACGGAACACTGCCAGCCCCTATGGAAGGAACCCTACGGGCCCCTACAGAACACTACTGGCTCCTGCGGTACTCTACAGGCCTCTAGGAAACCTACGAAGCTCTACGGAGGCCTATGGATCCTTACGGAACAGTACGGGCCCCTTCAGACCTCTGCGGGCGCTTATGGAAACCTACAGGACCCTACGGAACTGTACGAGACTCTACAGGCCCCTAGGGAACACTACAGGCCCCTACGGAACGGTACGAGACTCTACAGGCCCCTAGGGAACACTACAGGCCCCTACGGAACCGTACGAGACTCTACAGGCCCCTAGGGAACACCACAAGCCCCTACGGAACCCTACACAACCCTCTGGAAACTTATGGCACCCTACAAGCTCCTACCAACCCCTGCGGGCACTTACACAACCCTACAGGCCCCTACGGAAATCTACGGGACTCTATGGGCCTCTAGGGAAGCCTACAGATTTTGACGGAACCCTACGAGCCCCTCTGGAACCCTACAGAATACTCCAGGACCCGACAGCACTCTACAAGACCCTTAGCAACACAACGGAATATCACTAAAACCCTATGGGCTCCTACAGAACACTGCAGGTGCCTACGGAACCCTACAGACCCGTACGAAACCCTACAGACACCTGTGGGCACTTACAGAACCCTGCAGGCCCCTACAGAACCCTACAGGTCCATACAGAACCCCACAGGGCCCTACGGAACTTTACCAGCCACTACGGAACTCTACGGGCCCCTACAGAACCCTGCAGAACCCTCCAGAACCTTACAGAATCCCACAGACTCCTACAGACTGCTGCGGGCACTTACACAACCCTACAGGCCCCTACGGAACACTACCAGCCCCTACGGAAGGAACCCTACGGGCCCCTACAGAACACTACTGGCTCCTGCGGTACTCTACAGGCCTCTAGGGAACCTACGAAGCTCTACGGAACCCTATGGATCCTTACGGAACAGTACGGGCCCCTTCAGACCTCTGCGGGCGCTTATGGAAACCTACAGGACCCTACGGAACTGTACGAGACTCTAGAGGCCCCTAGGGAACACTTACAGGCCCCTACAAAACCGTACGAGACTCTACAGGCCCCTAGGGAACACCACAGGCCCCTACGGAACCCTACACAACCCTCTGGAAACTTATGGCACCCTACAAGCTCCTACCAACCCCTGCGGGCACTTACACAACCCTACAGGCCCCTACGGAAATCTACGGGACTCTATGGGCCCCTAGGGAAGCCTACAGATTTTGACGGAACCCTACGAGCCCCTCTGGAACCCTACAGAATACTCCAGGACCCGACAGCACTCTACAAGACCCTTAGCAACACAACGGAACCTCACTAAAACCCTATGGGCTCCTACAGAACACTGCAGGTGCCTACGGAACCCTGCAGGCCCCTACGGAACCCTACAGACACCTGCGGGCACTTACAGAACCCTGCAGGCCCCTACAGAACCCTACAGGTCCATACAGAACCCCACAGGGCCCTACGGAACTTTACCAGCCACTACGGAACTCTACGGGCCCCTACAGAACCCTGCAGAACCCTCCGGAACCTTACAGAATCCCACAGACTCCTACAGACTGCTGCGGGCACTTACACAACCCTACAGGCCCCTACGGAACACTACCAGCCCCTACGGAAGGAACCCTACGGGCCCCTACAGAACACTACTGGCTCCTGCGGTACTCTACAGGCCTCTAGGGAACCTACGAAGCTCTACGGAACCCTATGGATCCTTACGGAACAGTACGGGCCCCTTCAGACCTCTGCGGGCGCTTATGGAAACCTACAGGACCCTACGGAACTGTACGAGACTCTAGAGGCCCCTAGGGAACACTACAGGCCCCTACGGAACGGTACGAGACTCTACAGGCCCCTAGGGAACACCACAGGCCCCTACGGAACCCTACACAACCCTCTGGAAACTTATGGCACCCTACAAGCTCCTACCAACCCCTGCAGGCACTTACACAACCCTACAGGCCCCTACGGAAATCTACGGGACTCTATGGGCCCCTAGGGAAGCCTACAGATTTTGACGGAACCCTACGAGCCCCTCTGGAACCCTACAGAATACTCCAGGACCCGACAGCACTCTACAAGACCCTTAGCAACACAACGGAACCTCACTAAAACCCTATGGGCTCCTACAGAACACTGCAGGTGCCTACGAAACCCTGCAGGCCCCTACGGAACCCTAGAGACACCTGCGGGCACTTACAGAACCCTGCAGGCCCCTACGGAACCCTACAGGTCCATACAGAACCCCACAGGGCCCTAGGGAACTTTACCAGCCACTACGGAACTCTACGGGCCCCTACGGAACCCTGCAGAACCCTCCGGAACCTTACAGAATCCCACAGACTCCTACAGACTCCTGCGGGCACTTACACAATCCTAGAGGCCCCTACGGAACACTGCCAGCCCCTATGGAAGGAACCCTACGGGCCCCTACAGAACACTACTGGCTCCTGCGGTACTCTACAGGCCTCTAGGAAACCTACGAAGCTCTATGGAGCCCTGTGGATCCTTACAAAACAGGACGGGCCCCTTCAGACCTCTGCGGGCGCTTATGGAAACCTACAGGACCCTACGGAACTGTACGAGACTCTACAGGTCCCTAGGGAACACTACAGGACCCTACGGAACCGTACGAGAGTCTACAGGCCCCTAGGGAACACTACAGGCCCCTACGGAACCGTACGAGACTCTACAGGCCCCTAGGGAACACCACAAGCCCCTACGGAACCCTACACAACCCTCTGGAAACTTATGGCACCCTACAAGCTCCTACCAACCCCTGCGGGCACTTACACAACCCTACAGGCCCCTACGGAAATCTACGGGACTCTATGGGCCTCTAGGGAAGCCTACAGATTTTGACGGAACCCTACGAGCCCCTCTGGAACCCTACAGAATACTCCAGGACCCGACAGCACTCTACAAGACCCTTAGCAACACAACGGAATATCACTAAAACCCTATGGGCTCCTACAGAACACTGCAGGTGCCTACGGAACCCTACAGACCCGTACGAAACCCTACAGACACCTGTGGGCACTTACAGAACCCTGCAGGCCCCTACAGAACCCTACAGGTCCATACAGAACCCCACAGGGCCCTACGGAACTTTACCAGCCACTACCGAACTCTACGGGCCCCTACAGAACCCTGCAGAACCCTCCGGAACCTTACAGAATCCCACAGACTCCTACAGACTGCTGCGGGCACTTACACAACCCTACAGGCCCCTACGGAACACTACCAGCCCCTACGGAAGGAACCCTACGGGCCCCTACAGAACACTACTGGCTCCTGCGGTACTCTACAGGCCTCTAGGGAACCTACGAAGCTCTACGGAACCCTATGGATCCTTACGGAACAGTACGGGCCCCTTCAGACCTCTGCGGGCGCTTATGGAAACCTACAGGACCCTACGGAACTGTACGAGACTCTACAGGCCCCTAGGGAACACTACAGGCCCCTACGGAACGGTACGAGACTCTACAGGCCCCTAGGGAACACCACAGGCCCCTACGGAACCCTACACAACCCTCTGGAAACTTATGGCACCCTACAAGCTCCTACCAACCCCTGCAGGCACTTACACAACCCTACAGGCCCCTACGGAAATGTACGGGACTCTATGGGCCCCTAGGGAAGCCTACAGATTTTGACGGAACCCTACGAGCCCCTCTGGAACCCTACAGAATACTCCAGGACCCGACAGCACTCTACAAGACCCTTAGCAACACAACGGAACCTCAGTAAAAGCCTATGGGTTCCTACAGAACACTGCAGGTGCCTACGAAACCCTGCAAGCCCCTACGGAACCCTACAGACACCTGCGGGCACTTACAGAACCCTGCAGGCCCCTACGGAACCCTACAGGTCCATACAGAACCCCACAGGGCCCTAGGGAACTTTACCAGCCACTACGGAACTCTACGGGCCCCTACGGAACCCTGCAGAACCCTCCGGAACCTTACAGAATCCCACAGACTCCTACAGACTCCTGCGGGCACTTACACAATCCTAGAGGCCCCTACGGAACACTGCCAGCCCCTATGGAAGGAACCCTACGGGCCCCTACAGAACACTACTGGCTCCTGCGGTACTCTACAGGCCTCTAGGAAACCTACGAAGCTCTATGGAGCCCTGTGGATCCTTACAAAACAGGACGGGCCCCTTCAGACCTCTGCGGGCGCTTATGGAAACCTACAGGACCCTACGGAACTGTACGAGATTCTACAGAACCCTAGGGAACACTACAGGCCCCTACGGAACGATACGAGACTCTACAGGCCCCTAGGGAACACCACAGGCCCCTACGGAACCGTACGAGACTCTAGAGGCCCCTAGGGAACACCACAGGCCCCTACGGAACCCTACACAACCCTCTGGAAACTTATGGCACCGTACAAGCTCCTACCAACCCCTGCGGGCACTTACACAACCCTACAGGTCCCTACGGAAATCTACGGGACTCCACGGGCCCCTAGGGAAGCCTACAGATTTCGACGGAACCCTACGAGCCCCTCTGGAACCCTACAGAATACTCCAGGACCCGACAGCACTCTACAAGACCCTTAGCAACACAACGGAACCTCACTAAAACCCTATGGGCTCCTACAGAACTCTGCAGGTGCCTACGGAACCCTACAGACCCCTACGGAACCCTACAGACACCTGCGGGCACTTACAGAACCCTGCAGGCCCCTACAGAACCCTACAGGTCCATACAGAACCCCACAGGGCCCTACGGAACTTTACCAGCCACTACGGAACTCTACGGGCCCCTACAGAACCCTGCAGAACCCTCCAGAACCTTACAGAATCCCACAGACTCCTACAGACTGCTGCGGGCACTTACACAACCCTACAGGCCCCTACGGAACACTACCAGCCCCTACGGAAGGAACCCTACGGGCCCCTACAGAACACTACTGGCTCCTGCGGTACTCTACAGGCCTCTAGGGAACCTACGAAGCTCTACGGAGGCCTATGGATCCTTACGGAACAGTACGGGCCCCTTCAGACCTCTGCGGGCGCTTATGGAAACCTACAGGACCCTACGGAACTGTACAAGACTCTACAGGTCCCTAGGGAACACTACAGGCCCCTACGGAACCGTACGAGAGTCTACAGGCCCCTAGGGAACACTACAGGCCCCTACGGAACCGTACGAGACTCTACAGGCCCCTAGGGAACACCACAAGCCCCTACGGAACCCTACACAACCCTCTGGAAACTTATGGCACCCTACAAGCTCCTACCAACCCCTGCGGGCACTTACACAACCCTACAGGCCCCTACGGAAATCTACGGGACTCTATGGGCCCCTAGGGAAGCCTACAGATTTTGACGGAACCCTACGAGCCCCTCTGGAACCCTACAGAATACTCCAGGACCCGACAGCACTCTACAAGACCCTTAGCAACACAACGGAACCTCACTAAAACCCTATGGGCTCCTACAGAACACTGCAGGTGCCTACGAAACCCTGCAGGCCCCTACGGAACCCTACAGACACCTGTGGGCACTTACAGAACCCTGTAGGCCCCTACAGAACCCTACAGGTCCATACAGAACCCCACAGGGCCCTACGGAACTTTACCAGCCACTACGGAACTCTACGGGCCCCTACAGAACCCTGCAGAACCCTCCGGAACCTTACAGAATCCCACAGACTCCTACAGACTGCTGCGGGCACTTACACAACCCTACAGGCCCCTACGGAACACTACCAGCCCCTACGGAAGGAACCCTACGGGCCCCTACAGAACACTACTGGCTCCTGCGGTACTCTACAGGCCTCTAGGGAACCTACGAAGCTCTACGGAACCCTATGGATCCTTACGGAACAGTACGGGCCCCTTCAGACCTCTGCGGGCGCTTATGGAAACCTACAGGACCCTACGGAACTGTACGAGACTCTACAGGCCCCTAGGGAACACTACAGGCCCCTACGGAACGGTACGAGACTCTACAGGCCCCTAGGGAACACCACAGGCCCCTACGGAACCCTACACAACCCTCTGGAAACTTATGGCACCCTACAAGCTCCTACCAACCCCTGCGGGCACTTACACAACCCTACAGGCCCCTACGGAAATGTACGGGACTCTATGGGCCCCTAGGGAAGCCTACAGATTTTGACGGAACCCTACGAGCCCCTCTGGAACCCTACAGAATACTCCAGGACCCGACAGCACTCTACAAGACCCTTAGCAACACAACGGAACCTCACTAAAACCCTATGGGCTCCTACAGAACACTGCAGGTGCCTACGAAACCCTGCAGGCCCCTACGGAACCCTACAGACACCTGTGGGCACTTACAGAACCCTGCAGGCCCCTACAGAACCCTACAGGTCCATACAGAACCCCACAGGGCCCTACGGAACTTTACCAGCCACTACGGAACTCTACGGGCCCCTACAGAACCCTGCAGAACCCTCCGGAACCTTACAGAATCCCACAGACTCCTACAGACTGCTGCGGGCACTTACACAACCCTACAGGCCCCTACGGAACACTACCAGCCCCTACGGAAGGAACCCTACGGGCCCCTACAGAACACTACTGGCTCCTGCGGTACTCTACAGGCCTCTAGGGAACCTACGAAGCTCTACGGAACCCTATGGATCCTTACGGAACAGTACGGGCCCCTTCAGACCTCTGCGGGCGCTTATGGAAACCTACAGGACCCTACGGAACTGTACGAGACTCTACAGGCCCCTAGGGAACACTACAGGCCCCTACGGAACGGTACGAGACTCTACAGGCCCCTAGGGAACACCACAGGCCCCTACGGAACCCTACACAACCCTCTGGAAACTTATGGCACCCTACAAGCTCCTACCAACCCCTGCGGGCACTTACACAACCCTACAGGCCCCTACGGAAATCTACGGGACTCTATGGGCCCCTAGGGAAGCCTACAGATTTTGACGGAACCCTACGAGCCCCTCTGGAACCCTACAGAATACTCCAGGACCCGACAGCACTCTACAAGACCCTTAGCAACACAACAGAACCTCACTAAAACCCTATGGGCTCCTACAGAACACTGCAGGTGCCTACGAAACCCTGCAGGCCCCTACGGAACCCTACAGACACCTGCGGGCACTTACAGAACCCTGCAGGCCCCTACGGAACCCTACAGGTCCATACAGAACCCCACAGGGCCCTAGGGAACTTTACCAGCCACTACGGAACTCTACGGGCCCCTACGGAACCCTGCAGAACCCTCCGGAACCTTACAGAATCCCACAGACTCCTACAGACTCCTGCGGGCACTTACACAATCCTAGAGGCCCCTACGGAACACTGCCAGCCCCTATGGAAGGAACCCTACGGGCCCCTACAGAACACTACTGGCTCCTGCGGTACTCTACAGGCCTCTAGGAAACCTACGAAGCTCTATGGAGCCCTGTGGATCCTTACGGAACAGGACGGGCCCCTTCAGACCTCTGCGGGCGCTTATGGAAACCTACAGGACCCTACGGAACTGTACAAGACTCTACAGGCCCCTAGGGAACACTACAGGCCCCTACGGAACGGTACGAGACTCTACAGGCCCCTAGGGAACACTACAGGCCCCTACGGAACCGTACGAGACTCTACAGGCCCCTAGGGAACACCACAGGCCCCTACGGAACCCTACACAACCCTCTGGAAACTTATGGCACCCTACAAGCTCCTACCAACCCCTGCGGGCACTTACACAACCCTACAGGCCCCTACGGAAATCTACGGGACTCTATGGGCCTCTAGGGAAGCCTACAGATTTTGACGGAACCCTACGAGCCCCTCTGGAACCCTACAGAATACTCCAGGACCCGACAGCACTCTACAAGACCCTTAGCAACACAACGGAATATCACTAAAACCCTATGGGCTCCTACAGAACACTGCAGGTGCCTACGGAACCCTACAGACCCGTACGAAACCCTACAGACACCTGTGGGCACTTACAGAACCCTGCAGGCCCCTACAGAACCCTACAGGTCCATACAGAACCCCACAGGGCCCTACGGAACTTTACCAGCCACTACGGAACTCTACGGGCCCCTACAGAACCCTGCAGAACCCTCCGGAACCTTACAGAATCCCACAGACTCCTACAGACTGCTGCGGGCACTTACACAACCCTACAGGCCCCTACGGAACACTACCAGCCCCTACGGAAGGAACCCTACGGGCCCCTACAGAACACTACTGGCTCCTGCGGTACTCTACAGGCCTCTAGGGAACCTACGAAGCTCTACGGAACCCTATGGATCCTTACGGAACAGTACGGGCCCCTTCAGACCTCTGCGGGCGCTTATGGAAACCTACAGGACCCTACGGAACTGTACGAGACTCTACAGGCCCCTAGGGAACACTACAGGCCCCTACGGAACGGTACGAGACTCTACAGGCCCCTAGGGAACACCACAAGCCCCTACGGAACCCTACACAACCCTCTGGAAACTTATGGCACCCTACAAGCTCCTACCAACCCCTGCGGGCACTTACACAACCCTACAGGCCCCTACGGAAATGTACGGGACTCTATGGGCCCCTAGGGAAGCCTACAGATTTTGACGGAACCCTACGAGCCCCTCTGGAACCCTACAGAATACTCCAGGACCCGACAGCACTCTACAAGACCCTTAGCAACACAACGGAACCTCACTAAAACCCTATGGGCTCCTACAGAACACTGCAGGTGCCTACGGAACCCTGCAGGCCCCTACGGAACCCTAGAGACACCTGCGGGCACTTACAGAACCCTGCAGGCCCCTACGGAACCCTACAGGTCCATACAGAACCCCACAGGGCCCTAGGGAACTTTACCAGCCACTACGGAACTCTACGGGCCCCTACGGAACCCTGCAGAACCCTCCGGAACCTTACAGAATCCCACAGACTCCTACAGACTCCTGCGGGCACTTACACAATCCTAGAGGCCCCTACGGAACACTGCCAGCCCCTATGGAAGGAACCCTACGGGCCCCTACAGAACACTACTGGCTCCTGCGGTACTCTACAGGCCTCTAGGAAACCTACGAAGCTCTATGGAGCCCTGTGGATCCTTACAAAACAGGACGGGCCCCTTCAGACCTCTGCGGGCGCTTATGGAAACCTACAGGACCCTACGGAACTGTACGAGACTCTACAGGTCCCTAGGGAACACTACAGGCCCCTACGGAACCGTACGAGAGTCTACAGGCCCCTAGGGAACACTACAGGCCCCTACGGAACCGTACGAGACTCTACAGGCCCCTAGGGAACACCACAAGCCCCTACGGAACCCTACACAACCCTCTGGAAACTTATGGCACCCTACAAGCTCCTACCAACCCCTGCGGGCACTTACACAACCCTACAGGCCCCTACGGAAATCTACGGGACTCTATGGGCCTCTAGGGAAGCCTACAGATTTTGACGGAACCCTACGAGCCCCTCTGGAACCCTACAGAATACTCCAGGACCCGACAGCACTCTACAAGACCCTTAGCAACACAACGGAATATCACTAAAACCCTATGGGCTCCTACAGAACACTGCAGGTGCCTACGGAACCCTACAGACCCGTACGAAACCCTACAGACACCTGTGGGCACTTACAGAACCCTGCAGGCCCCTACAGAACCCTACAGGTCCATACAGAACCCCACAGGGCCCTACGGAACTTTACCAGCCACTACGGAACTCTACGGGCCCCTACAGAACCCTGCAGAACCCTCCGGAACCTTACAGAATCCCACAGACTCCTACAGACTGCTGCGGGCACTTACACAACCCTACAGGCCCCTACGGAACACTACCAGCCCCTACGGAAGGAACCCTACGGGCCCCTACAGAACACTACTGGCTCCTGCGGTACTCTACAGGCCTCTAGGGAACCTACGAAGCTCTACGGAACCCTATGGATCCTTACGGAACAGTACGGGCCCCTTCAGACCTCTGCGGGCGCTTATGGAAACCTACAGGACCCTACGGAACTGTACGAGACTCTACAGGCCCCTAGGGAACACTACAGGCCCCTACGGAACGGTACGAGACTCTACAGGCCCCTAGGGAACACCACAGGCCCCTACGGAACCCTACACAACCCTCTGGAAACTTATGGCACCCTACAAGCTCCTACCAACCCCTGCGGGCACTTACACAACCCTACAGGCCCCTACGGAAATGTACGGGACTCTATGGGCCCCTAGGGAAGCCTACAGATTTTGACGGAACCCTACGAGCCCCTCTGGAACCCTACAGAATACTCCAGGACCCGACAGCACTCTACAAGACCCTTAGCAACACAACGGAACCTCACTAAAACCCTATGGGCTCCTACAGAACACTGCAGGTGCCTACGGAACCCTGCAGGCCCCTACGGAACCCTACAGACACCTGTGGGCACTTACAGAACCCTGCAGGCCCCTACGGAACCCTACAGGTCCATACAGAACCCCACAGGGCCCTACGGAACTTTACCAGCCACTACGGAACTCTACGGGCCCCTACAGAACCCTGCAGAACCCTCCGGAACCTTACAGAATCCCACAGACTCCTACAGACTGCTGCGGGCACTTACACAACCCTACAGGCCCCTACGGAACACTACCAGCCCCTACGGAAGGAACCCTACGGGCCCCTACAGAACACTACTGGCTCCTGCGGTACTCTACAGGCCTCTAGGGAACCTACGAAGCTCTACGGAACCCTATGGATCCTTACGGAACAGTACGGGCCCCTTCAGACCTCTGCGGGCGCTTATGGAAACCTACAGGACCCTACGGAACTGTACGAGACTCTACAGGCCCCTAGGGAACACTACAGGCCCCTACGGAACGGTACGAGACTCTACAGGCCCCTAGGGAACACCACAGGCCCCTACGGAACCCTACACAACCCTCTGGAAACTTATGGCACCCTACAAGCTCCTACCAACCCCTGCGGGCACTTACACAACCCTACAGGCCCCTACGGAAATGTACGGGACTCTATGGGCCCCTAGGGAAGCCTACAGATTTTGACGGAACCCTACGAGCCCCTCTGGAACCCTACAGAATACTCCAGGACCCGACAGCACTCTACAAGACCCTTAGCAACACAACGGAACCTCACTAAAACCCTATGGGCTCCTACAGAACACTGCAGGTGCCTACGAAACCCTGCAGGCCCCTACGGAACCCTAGAGACACCTGCGGGCACTTACAGAACCCTGCAGGCCCCTACGGAACCCTACAGGTCCATACAGAACCCCACAGGGCCCTAGGGAACTTTACCAGCCACTACGGAACTCTACGGGCCCCTACGGAACCCTGCAGAACCCTCCGGAACCTTACAGAATCCCACAGACTCCTACAGACTCCTGCGGGCACTTACACAATCCTAGAGGCCCCTACGGAACACTGCCAGCCCCTATGGAAGGAACCCTACGGGCCCCTACAGAACACTACTGGCTCCTGCGGTACTCTACAGGCCTCTAGGAAACCTACGAAGCTCTATGGAGCCCTGTGGATCCTTACGGAACAGGACGGGCCCCTTCAGACCTCTGCGGGCGCTTATGGAAACCTACAGGACCCTACGGAACTGTACGAGACTCTACAGGTCCCTAGGGAACACTACAGGCCCCTACGGAACCGTACGAGAGTCTACAGGCCCCTAGGGAACACTACAGGCCCCTACGGAACGGTACGAGACTCTACAGGCCCCTAGGGAACACCACAAGCCCCTACGGAACCCTACACAACCCTCTGGAAACTTATGGCACCCTACAAGCTCCTACCAACCCCTGCGGGCACTTACACAACCCTACAGGCCCCTACGGAAATGTACGGGACTCTATGGGCCCCTAGGGAAGCCTACAGATTTTGACGGAACCCTACGAGCCCCTCTGGAACCCTACAGAATACTCCAGGACCCGACAGCACTCTACAAGACCCTTAGCAACACAACGGAACCTCACTAAAACCCTATGGGCTCCTACAGAACACTGCAGGTGCCTACGAAACCCTGCAGGCCCCTACGGAACCCTAGAGACACCTGCGGGCACTTACAGAACCCTGCAGGCCCCTACGGAACCCTACAGGTCCATACAGAACCCCACAGGGCCCTAGGGAACTTTACCAGCCACTACGGAACTCTACGGGCCCCTACGGAACCCTGCAGAACCCTCCGGAACCTTACAGAATCCCACAGACTCCTACAGACTCCTGCGGGCACTTACACAATCCTAGAGGCCCCTACGGAACACTGCCAGCCCCTATGGAAGGAACCCTACGGGCCCCAACAGAACACTACTGGCTCCTGCGGTACTCTACAGGCCTCTAGGAAACCTACGAAGCTCTATGGAGCCCTGTGGATCCTTACAAAACAGGACGGGCCCCTTCAGACCTCTGCGGGCGCTTATGGAAACCTACAGGACCCTACGGAACTGTACGAGACTCTACAGGTCCCTAGGGAACACTACAGGCCCCTACGGAACCGTACGAGAGTCTACAGGCCCCTAGGGAACACTACAGGCCCCTACGGAACCGTACGAGACTCTACAGGCCCCTAGGGAACACCACAAGCCCCTACGGAACCCTACACAACCCTCTGGAAACTTATGGCACCCTACAAGCTCCTACCAACCCCTGCGGGCACTTACACAACCCTACAGGCCCCTACGGAAATCTACAGGACTCTATGGGCCTCTAGGGAAGCCTACAGATTTTGACGGAACCCTACGAGCCCCTCTGGAACCCTACAGAATACTCCAGGACCCGACAGCACTCTACAAGACCCTTAGCAACACAACGGAACCTCACTAAAACCCTATGGGCTCCTACAGAACACTGCAGGTGCCTACGGAACCCTACAGACCCGTACGAAACCCTACAGACACCTGTGGGCACTTACAGAACCCTGCAGGCCCCTACAGAACCCTACAGGTCCATACAGAACCCCACAGGGCCCTACGGAACTTTACCAGCCACTACGGAACTCTACGGGCCCCTACAGAACCCTGCAGAACCCTCCGGAACCTTACAGAATCCCACAGACTCCTACAGACTGCTGCGGGCACTTACACAACCCTACAGGCCCCTACGGAACACTACCAGCCCCTACGGAAGGAACCCTACGGGCCCCTACAGAACACTACTGGCTCCTGCGGTACTCTACAGGCCTCTAGGGAACCTACGAAGCTCTACGGAACCCTATGGATCCTTACGGAACAGTACGGGCCCCTTCAGACCTCTGCGGGCGCTTATGGAAACCTACAGGACCCTACGGAACTGTACGAGACTCTACAGGCCCCTAGGGAACACTACAGGCCCCTACGGAACGGTACGAGACTCTACAGGCCCCTAGGGAACACCACAGGCCCCTACGGAACCCTACACAACCCTCTGGAAACTTATGGCACCCTACAAGCTCCTACCAACCCCTGCGGGCACTTACACAACCCTACAGGCCCCTACGGAAATCTACGGGACTCTATGGGCCCCTAGGGAAGCCTACAGATTTTGACGGAACCCTACGAGCCCCTCTGGAACCCTACAGAATACTCCAGGACCCGACAGCACTCTACAAGACCCTTAGCAACACAACGGAACCTCACTAAAACCCTATGGGCTCCTACAGAACACTGCAGGTGCCTACGAAACCCTGCAGGCCCCTACGGAACCCTACAGACACCTGTGGGCACTTACAGAACCCTGCAGGCCCCTACAGAACCCTACAGGTCGATACAGAACCCCACAGGGCCCTAGGGAACTTTACCAGCCACTACGGAACTCTACGGGCCCCTACAGAACCCTGCAGAACCCTCCGGAACCTTACAGAATCCCACAGACTCCTACAGACTGCTGCGGGCACTTACACAACCCTACAGGCCCCTACGGAACACTACCAGCCCCTACGGAAGGAACCCTACGGGCCCCTACAGAACACTACTGGCTCCTGCGGTACTCTACAGGCCTCTAGGGAACCTACGAAGCTCTACGGAACCCTATGGATCCTTACGGAACAGTACGGGCCCCTTCAGACCTCTGCGGGCGCTTATGGAAACCTACAGGACCCTACGGAACTGTACGAGACTCTACAGGCCCCTAGGGAACACTACAGGCCCCTACGGAACGGTACGAGACTCTACAGGCCCCTAGGGAACACCACAGGCCCCTACGGAACCCTACACAACCCTCTGGAAACTTATGGCACCCTACAAGCTCCTACCAACCCCTGCGGGCACTTACACAACCCTACAGGCCCCTACGGAAATGTACGGGACTCTATGGGCCCCTAGGGAAGCCTACAGATTTTGACGGAACCCTACGAGCCCCTCTGGAACCCTACAGAATACTCCAGGACCCGACAGCACTCTACAAGACCCTTAGCAACACAACGGAACCTCACTAAAACCCTATGGGCTCCTACAGAACACTGCAGGTGCCTACGGAACCCTACAGACCCGTACGAAACCCTACAGACACCTGTGGGCACTTACAGAACCCTGCAGGCCCCTACAGAACCCTACAGGTCCATACAGAACCCCACAGGGCCCTACGGAACTTTACCAGCCACTACGGAACTCTACGGGCCCCTACAGAACCCTGCAGAACCCTCCGGAACCTTACAGAATCCCACAGACTCCTACAGACTGCTGCGGGCACTTACACAACCCTACAGGCCCCTACGGAACACTACCAGCCCCTACGGAAGGAACCCTACGGGCCCCTACAGAACACTACTGGCTCCTGCGGTACTCTACAGGCCTCTAGGGAACCTACGAAGCTCTACGGAACCCTATGGATCCTTACGGAACAGTACGGGCCCCTTCAGACCTCTGCGGGCGCTTATGGAAACCTACAGGACCCTACGGAACTGTACGAGACTCTACAGGCCCCTAGGGAACACTACAGGCCCCTACGGAACGGTACGAGACTCTACAGGCCCCTAGGGAACACCACAGGCCCCTACGGAACCCTACACAACCCTCTGGAAACTTATGGCACCCTACAACCTCCTACCAACCCCTGCGGGCACTTACACAACCCTACAGGCCCCTACGGAAATGTACGGGACTCTATGGGCCCCTAGGGAAGCCTACAGATTTTGACGGAACCCTACGAGCCCCTCTGGAACCCTACAGAATACTCCAGGACCCGACAGCACTCTACAAGACCCTTAGCAACACAACGGAACCTCACTAAAACCCTATGGGCTCCTACAGAACACTGCAGGTGCCTACGAAACCCTGCAGGCCCCTACGGAACCCTAGAGACACCTGCGGGCACTTACAGAACCCTGCAGGCCCCTACGGAACCCTACAGGTCCATACAGAACCCCACAGGGCCCTAGGGAACTTTACCAGCCACTACGGAACTCTACGGGCCCCTACGGAACCCTGCAGAACCCTCCGGAACCTTACAGAATCCCACAGACTCCTACAGACTCCTGCGGGCACTTACACAATCCTAGAGGCCCCTACGGAACTTTACCAGCCCCTATGGAAGGAACCCTACGGGCCCCTACAGAACACTACTGGCTCCTGCGGTACTCTACAGGCCTCTAGGAAACCTACGAAGCTCTATGGAGCCCTGTGGATCCTTACAAAACAGGACGGGCCCCTTCAGACCTCTGCGGGCGCTTATGGAAACCTACAGGACCCTACGGAACTGTACGAGACTCTACAGGTCCCTAGGGAACACTACAGGCCCCTACGGAACCGTACGAGAGTCTACAGGCCCCTAGGGAACACTACAGGCCCCTACGGAACCGTACGAGACTCTACAGGCCCCTAGGGAACACCACAAGCCCCTACGGAACCCTACACAACCCTCTGGAAACTTATGGCACCCTACAAGCTCCTACCAACCCCTGCGGGCACTTACACAACCCTACAGGCCCCTACGGAAATCTACAGGACTCTATGGGCCTCTAGGGAAGCCTACAGATTTTGACGGAACCCTACGAGCCCCTCTGGAACCCTACAGAATACTCCAGGACCCGACAGCACTCTACAAGACCCTTAGCAACACAACGGAACCTCACTAAAACCCTATGGGCTCCTACAGAACACTGCAGGTGCCTACGGAACCCTACAGACCCGTACGAAACCCTACAGACACCTGTGGGCACTTACAGAACCCTGCAGGCCCCTACAGAACCCTACAGGTCCATACAGAACCCCACAGGGCCCTACGGAACTTTACCAGCCACTACGGAACTCTACGGGCCCCTACAGAACCCTGCAGAACCCTCCGGAACCTTACAGAATCCCACAGACTCCTACAGACTGCTGCGGGCACTTACACAACCCTACAGGCCCCTACGGAACACTACCAGCCCCTACGGAAGGAACCCTACGGGCCCCTACAGAACACTACTGGCTCCTGCGGTACTCTACAGGCCTCTAGGGAACCTACGAAGCTCTACGGAACCCTATGGATCCTTACGGAACAGTACGGGCCCCTTCAGACCTCTGCGGGCGCTTATGGAAACCTACAGGACCCTACGGAACTGTACGAGACTCTACAGGCCCCTAGGGAACACTACAGGCCCCTACGGAACGGTACGAGACTCTACAGGCCCCTAGGGAACACCACAGGCCCCTACGGAACCCTACACAACCCTCTGGAAACTTATGGCACCCTACAAGCTCCTACCAACCCCTGCGGGCACTTACACAACCCTACAGGCCCCTACGGAAATGTACGGGACTCTATGGGCCCCTAGGGAAGCCTACAGATTTTGACGGAACCCTACGAGCCCCTCTGGAACCCTACAGAATACTCCAGGACCCGACAGCACTCTACAAGACCCTTAGCAACACAACGGAACCTCACTAAAACCCTATGGGCTCCTACAGAACACTGCAGGTGCCTACGAAACCCTGCAGGCCCCTACGGAACCCTACAGACACCTGTGGGCACTTACAGAACCCTGCAGGCCCCTACAGAACCCTACAGGTCGATACAGAACCCCACAGGGCCCTACGGAACTTTACCAGCCACTACGGAACTCTACGGGCCCCTACAGAACCCTGCAGAACCCTCCGGAACCTTACAGAATCCCACAGACTCCTACAGACTGCTGCGGGCACTTACACAACCCTACAGGCCCCTACGGAACACTACCAGCCCCTACGGAAGGAACCCTACGGGCCCCTACAGAACACTACTGGCTCCTGCGGTACTCTACAGGCCTCTAGGGAACCTACGAAGCTCTACGGAACCCTATGGATCCTTACGGAACAGTACGGGCCCCTTCAGACCTCTGCGGGCGCTTATGGAAACCTACAGGACCCTACGGAACTGTACGAGACTCTACAGGCCCCTAGGGAACACTACAGGCCCCTACGGAACGGTACGAGACTCTACAGGCCCCTAGGGAACACCACAGGCCCCTACGGAACCCTACACAACCCTCTGGAAACTTATGGCACCCTACAAGCTCCTACCAACCCCTGCGGGCACTTACACAACCCTACAGGCCCCTACGGAAATGTACAGGACTCTATGGGCCCCTAGGGAAGCCTACAGATTTTGACGGAACCCTACGAGCCCCTCTGGAACCCTACAGAATACTCCAGGACCCGACAGCACTCTACAAGACCCTTAGCAACACAACGGAACCTCACTAAAACCCTATGGGCTCCTACAGAACACTGCAGGCGCCTACGGAACCCTACAGACCCGTATGGAACCCTACAGACACCTGTGGGCACTTACAGAACCCTGCAGGCCCCTACAGAACCCTACAGGTCCATACAGAACCCCACAGGGCCCTACGGAACTTTACCAGCCACTACGGAACTCTACGGGCCCCTACAGAACCCTGCAGAACCCTCCAGAACCTTACAGAATCCCACAGACTCCTACAGACTGCTGCGGGCACTTACACAACCCTACAGGCCCCTACGGAACACTACCAGCCCCTACGGAAGGAACCCTACGGGCCCCTACAGAACACTACTGGCTCCTGCGGTACTCTACAGGCCTCTAGGGAACCTACGAAGCTCTACAGAACCCTATGGATCCTTATGGAACAGGACGGGCCCCTTCAGACCTCTGCGGGCGCTTATGGAAACCTACAGGACCCTACGGAACTGTACAAGACTCTACAGGCCCCTAGGGAACACTACAGGCCCCTACGGAACGGTACGAGACTCTACAGGCCCCTAGGGAACACTACAGGCCCCTACGGAACCGTAAGAGACTCTACAGGCCCCTAGGGAACACCACAGGCCCCTACGGAACCCTACACAACCCTCTGGAAACTTATGGCACCCTACAAGCTCCTACCAACCCCTGCGGGCACTTACACAACCCTACAGGCCCCTACGGAAATCTACGGGACTCTATGGGCCTCTAGGGAAGCCTACAGATTTTGACGGAACCCTACGAGCCCCTCTGGAACCCTACAGAATACTCCAGGACCCGACAGCACTCTACAAGACCCTTAGCAACACAACGGAATATCACTAAAACCCTATGGGCTCCTACAGAACACTGCAGGTGCCTACAGAACCCTACAGACCCCTACGGAACCCTACAGACACCTGTGGGCACTTACAGAACCCTGCAGGCCCCTACAGAACCCTACAGGTCCATACAGAACCCCACAGGGCCCTAGGGAACTTTACCAGCCACTACGGAACTCTACGGGCCCCTACGGAACCCTGCAGAACCCTCCGGAACCTTACAGAATCCCACAGACTCCTACAGACTGCTGCGGGCACTTACACAATCCTAGAGGCCCCTACGGAACACTGCCAGCCCCTACGGAAGGAACCCTACGGGCCCCTACAGAACACTACTGGCTCCTGCGGTACTCTACAGGCCTCTAGGGAACCTACGAAGCTCTACGGAGGCCTATGGATCCTTACGGAACAGTACGGGCCCCTTCAGACCTCTGCGGGCGCTTATGGAAACCTACAGGACCCTACGGAACTGTACAAGACTCTACAGGCCCCTAGGGAACACTACAGGCCCCTACGGAACGGTACGAGACTCTACAGGCCCCTAGGGAACACTACAGGCCCCTACGGAACCGTACGAGACTCTACAGGCCCCTAGGGAACACCACAAGCCCCTACGGCACCCTACACAACCCTCTGGAAACTTATGGCACCCTAGAAGCTCCTACCAACCCCTGCGGGCACTTACACAACCCTACAGGCCCCTACGGAAATCTACGGGACTCTATGGGCCTCTAGGGAAGCCTACAGATTTTGACGGAACCCTACGAGCCCCTCTGGAACCCTACAGAATACTCCAGGACCCGACAGCACTCTACAAGACCCTTAGCAACACAACGGAATATCACTAAAACCCTATGGGCTCCTACAGAACACTGCAGGTGCCTACGGAACCCTACAGACCCGTACGAAACCCTACAGACACCTGTGGGCACTTACAGAACCCTGCAGGCCCCTACAGAACCCTACAGGTCCATACAGAACCCCACAGGGCCCTACGGAACTTTACCAGCCACTACGGAACTCTACGGGCCCCTACAGAACCCTGCAGAACCCTCCGGAACCTTACAGAATCCCACAGACTCCTACAGACTGCTGCGGGCACTTACACAACCCTACAGGCCCCTACGGAACACTACCAGCCCCTACGGAAGGAACCCTACGGGCCCCTACAGAACACTACTGGCTCCTGCGGTACTCTACAGGCCTCTAGGGAACCTACGAAGCTCTACGGAACCCTATGGATCCTTACGGAACAGTACGGGCCCCTTCAGACCTCTGCGGGCGCTTATGGAAACCTACAGGACCCTACGGAACTGTACGAGACTCTACAGGCCCCTAGGGAACACTACAGGCCCCTACGGAACGGTACGAGACTCTACAGGCCCCTAGGGAACACCACAGGCCCCTACGGAACCCTACACAACCCTCTGGAAACTTATGGCACCCTACAACCTCCTACCAACCCCTGCGGGCACTTACACAACCCTACAGGCCCCTACGGAAATGTACGGGACTCTATGGGCCCCTAGGGAAGCCTACAGATTTTGACGGAACCCTACGAGCCCCTCTGGAACCCTACAGAATACTCCAGGACCCGACAGCACTCTACAAGACCCTTAGCAACACAACGGAACCTCACTAAAACCCTATGGGCTCCTACAGAACACTGCAGGTGCCTACGGAACCCTGCAGGCCCCTACGGAACCCTACAGACACCTGCGGGCACTTACAGAACCCTGCAGGCCCCTACGGAACCCTACAGGTCCATACAGAACCCCACAGGGCCCTACGGAACTTTACCAGCCACTACGGAACTCTACGGGCCCCTACGGAACCCTGCAGAACCCTCCGGAACCTTACAGAATCCCACAGACTCCTACAGACTGCTGCGGGCACTTACACAATCCTAGAGGCCCCTACGGAACACTGCCAGCCCCTATGGAAGGAACCCTACGGGCCCCTACAGAACACTACTGGCTCCTGCGGTACTCTACAGGCCTCTAGGGAACCTACGAAGCTCTACGGAGGCCTATGGATCCTTACGGAACAGTACGGGCCCCTTCAGACCTCTGCGGGCGCTTATGGAAACCTACAGGACCCTACGGAACTGTACAAGACTCTACAGGCCCCTAGGGAACACTACAGGCCCCTACGGAACCGTACGAGACTCTACAGGCCCCTAGGGAACACCACAAGCCCCTACGGAACCCTACACAACCCTCTGGAAACTTATGGCACCCTACAAGCTCCTACCAACCCCTGCGGGCACTTACACAACCCTACAGGCCCCTACGGAAATCTACGGGACTCTATGGGCCTCTAGGGAAGCCTACAGATTTTGACGGAACCCTACGAGCCCCTCTGGAACCCTACAGAATACTCCAGGACCCGACAGCACTCTACAAGACCCTTAGCAACACAACGGAACCTCACTAAAACCCTATGGGCTCCTACAGAACACTGCAGGTGCCTACGGAACCCTACAGACCCGTACGAAACCCTACAGACACCTGTGGGCACTTACAGAACCCTGCAGGCCCCTACAGAACCCTACAGGTCCATACAGAACCCCACAGGGCCCTAGGGAACTTTACCAGCCACTACGGAACTCTACGGGCCCCTACAGAACCCTGCAGAACCCTCCGGAACCTTACAGAATCCCACAGACTCCTACAGACTGCTGCGGGCACTTACACAACCCTACAGGCCCCTACGGAACACTACCAGCCCCTACGGAAGGAACCCTACGGGCCCCTACAGAACACTACTGGCTCCTGCGGTACTCTACAGGCCTCTAGGGAACCTACGAAGCTCTACGGAACCCTATGGATCCTTACGGAACAGTACGGGCCCCTTCAGACCTCTGCGGGCGCTTATGGAAACCTACAGGACCCTACGGAACTGTACGAGACTCTACAGGCCCCTAGGGAACACTACAGGCCCCTACGGAACGGTACGAGACTCTACAGGCCCCTAGGGAACACCACAGGCCCCTACGGAACCCTACACAACCCTCTGGAAACTTATGGCACCCTACAAGCTCCTACCAACCCCTGCGGGCACTTACACAACCCTACAGGCCCCTACGGAAATCTACGGGACTCTATGGGCCCCTAGGGAAGCCTACAGATTTTGACGGAACCCTACGAGCCCCTCTGGAACCCTACAGAATACTCCAGGACCCGACAGCACTCTACAAGACCCTTAGCAACACAACGGAATATCACTAAAACCCTATGGGCTCCTACAGAACACTGCAGGTGCCTACGGAACCCTGCAGGCCCCTACGGAACCCTACAGACACCTGCGGGCACTTACAGAACCCTGCAGGCCCCTACGGAACCCTACAGGTCCATACAGAACCCCACAGGGCCCTAGGGAACTTTACCAGCCACTACGGAACTCTACGGGCCCCTACGGAACCCTGCAGAACCCTCCGGAACCTTACAGAATCCCACAGACTCCTACAGACTCCTGCGGGCACTTACACAATCCTAGAGGCCCCTACGGAACACTGCCAGCCCCTATGGAAGGAACCCTACGGGCCCCTACAGAACACTACTGGCTCCTGCGGTACTCTACAGGCCTCTAGGAAACCTACGAAGCTCTATGGAGCCCTGTGGATCCTTACAAAACAGGACGGGCCCCTTCAGACCTCTGCGGGCGCTTATGGAAACCTACAGGACCCTACGGAACTGTACGAGACTCTACAGAACCCTAGGGAACACCACAGGCCCCAACGGAACCGTACGAGACTCTAGAGGCCCCTAGGGAACAACACAGGCCCCTACGGAACCCTACACAACCCTCTGGAAACTTATGGCACCCTACAAGCTCCTACCAACCCCTGCGGGCACTTACACAACCCTACAGGTCCCTACGGAAATCTACGGGACTCCACGGGCCCCTAGGGAAGCCTACAGATTTCGACAGAACCCTACGAGCCCCTCTGGAACCCTACAGAATACTCCAGGACCCGACAGCACTCTACAAGACCCTTAGCAACACAACGGAACCTCACTAAAAGCCTATGGGCTCCTACAGAACACTGCAGGCGCCTACGGAACCCTACAGACCCGTACGGAACCCTACAGACACCTGTGGGCACTTACAGAACCCTGCAGGCCCCTACAGAACCCTACAGGTCCATACAGAACCCCACAGGGCCCTACGGAACTTTACCAGCCACTACGGAACTCTACGGGCCCCTACAGAACCCTGCAGAACCCTCCAGAACCTTACAGAATCCCACAGACTCCTACAGACTGCTGCGGGCACTTACACAACCCTACAGGCCCCTACGGAACACTACCAGCCCCTACGGAAGGAACCCTACGGGCCCCTACAGAACACTACTGGCTCCTGCGGTACTCTACAGGCCTCTAGGGAACCTACGAAGCTCTACGGAGGCCTATGGATCCTTACGGAACAGTACGGGCCCCTTCAGACCTCTGCGGGCGCTTATGGAAACCTACAGGACCCTACGGAACTGTACAAGACTCTACAGGCCCCTAGGGAACACTACAGGCCCCTACGGAACGGTACGAGACTCTACAGGCCCCTAGGGAACACTACAGGCCCCTACGGAACTGTACGAGACTCTACAGGCCCCTAGGGAACACCACAAGCCCCTACGGAACCCTACACAACCCTCTGGAAACTTATGGCACCCTACAAGCTCCTACCAACCCCTGCGGGCACTTACACAACCCTACAGGTCCCTACGGGACTCTATGGGCCCCTAGGGAAGCGTACAGATTTCGACGGAACCCTACGAGCCCCTCTGGAACCCTACAGAATACTCCAGGACCCGACAGCACTCTACAAGACCCTTAGCAACACAACGGAACCTCACTAAAACCCTATGGGCTCCTACAGAACTCTGCAGGCGCCTACGGAACCCTACAGACCCCTACAGAACCCTACAGACACCTGCGGGCACTTACAGAACCCTGCAGGCCCCTACAGAACCCTACAGGTCCATACAGAACCCCACAGGGCCCTAGGGAACTTTACCAGCCACTACGGAACTCTACGGGCCCCTACAGAACCCTGCAGAACCCTCCGGAACCTTACAGAATCCCACAGACTCCTACAGACTGCTGCGGGCACTTACACAACCCTACAGGCCCCTACGGAACACTACCAGCCCCTACGGAAGGAACCCTACGGGCCCCTACAGAACACTACTGGCTCCTGCGGTACTCTACAGGCCTCTAGGGAACCTACGAAGCTCTACGGAACCCTATGGATCCTTACGGAACAGTACGGGCCCCTTCAGACCTCTGCGGGCGCTTATGGAAACCTACAGGACCCCACGGAACTGTACGAGACTCTACAGGCCCCTAGGGAACACTACAGGCCCCTACGGAACGGTACGAGACTCTACAGGCCCCTAGGGAACACCACAGGCCCCTACGGAACCCTACACAACCCTCTGGAAACTTATGGCACCCTACAAGCTCCTACCAACCCCTGCGGGCACTTACACAACCCTACAGGCCCCTACGGAAATCTACGGGACTCTATGGGCCCCTAGGGAAGCCTACAGATTTTGACGGAACCCTACGAGCCCCTCTGGAACCCTACAGAATACTCCAGGACCCGACAGCACTCTACAAGACCCTTAGCAACACAACGGAACCTCACTAAAACCCTATGGGCTCCTACAGAACACTGCAGGTGCCTACGAAACCCTGCAGGCCCCTACGGAACCCTACAGACACCTGCGGGCACTTACAGAACCCTGCAGGCCCCTACGGAACCCTACAGGTCCATACAGAACCCCACAGGGCCCTAGGGAACTTTACCAGCCACTACGGAACTCTACGGGCCCCTACGGAACCCTGCAGAACCCTCCGGAACCTTACAGAATCCCACAGACTCCTACAGACTGCTGCGGGCACTTACACAACCCTAGAGGCCCCTACGGAACACTGCCAGCCCCTATGGAAGGAACCCTACGGGCCCCTACAGAACACTACTGGCTCCTGCGGTACTCTACAGGCCTCTAGGAAACCTACGAAGCTCTATGGAGCCCTGTGGATCCTTACAAAACAGGACGGGCCCCTTCAGACCTCTGCGGGCGCTTATGGAAACCTACAGGACCCTACGGAACTGTACGAGACTCTACAGGCCCCTAGGGAACACCACAGGCCCCTACGGAACCGTACGAGACTCTACAGGCCCCTAGGGAACACCACAGGCCCCTACGGAACCCTACACAACCCTCTGGAAACTTATGGCACCCTACAAGCTCCTACCAACCCCTGCGGGCACTTACACAACCCTACAGGTCCCTACGGAAATCTACGGGACTCCACGGGCCCCTAGGGACGCCTACAGATTTCGACAGAACCCTACGAGCCCCTCTGGAACCCTACAGAATACTCCAGGACCCGACAGCACTCTACAAGACCCTTAGCAACACAACGGAACCTCAGTAAAAGCCTATGGGTTCCTACAGAACACTGCAGGCGCCTACGGAACCCTACAGACCCCTACGGAACCCTACAGACACCTGTGGGCACTTACAGAACCCTGCAGGCCCCTACAGAACCCTACAGGTCCATACAGAACCCCACAGGGCCCTACGGAACTTTACCAGCCACTACGGAACTCTATGGGCCCCTACAGAACCCTGCAGAACCCTCCAGAACCTTACAGAATCCCACAGACTCCTACAGACTGCTGCGGGCACTTACACAACCCTACAGGCCCCTACGGAACACTACCAGCCCCTACGGAAGGAACCCTACGGGCCCCTACAGAACACTACTGGCTCCTGCGGTACTCTACAGGCCTCTAGGGAACCTACGAAGCTCTACGGAGGCCTATGGATCCTTACGGAACAGTACGGGCCCCTTCAGACCTCTGCGGGCGCTTATGGAAACCTACAGGACCCTACGGAACTGTACGAGACTCTACAGGCCCCTAGGGAACACTACAGGCCCCTACGGAACGGTACGAGACTCTAGAGGCCCCTAGGGAACACCACAGGCCCCTACGGAACCCTACACAACCCTCTGGAAACTTATGGCACCCTACAAGCTCCTACCAACCCCTGCGGGCACTTACACAACCCTACAGGTCCCTACGGGACTCTATGGGCCCCTAGGGAAGCGTACAGATTTCGACGGAACCCTACGAGCCCCTCTGGAACCCTACAGAATACTCCAGGACCCGACAGCACTCTACAAGACCCTTAGCAACACAACGGAACCTCACTAAAACCCTATGGGCTCCTACAGAACTCTGCAGGCGCCTACGGAACCCTACAGACCCCTACAGAACCCTACAGACACCTGCGGGCACTTACAGAACCCTGCAGGCCCCTACAGAACCCTACAGGTCCATACAGAACCCCACAGGGCCCTAGGGAACTTTACCAGCCACTACGGAACTCTACGGGCCCCTACAGAACCCTGCAGAACCCTCCGGAACCTTACAGAATCCCACAGACTCCTACAGACTGCTGCGGGCACTTACACAACCCTACAGGCCCCTACGGAACACTACCAGCCCCTACGGAAGGAACCCTACGGGCCCCTACAGAACACTACTGGCTCCTGCGGTACTCTACAGGCCTCTAGGGAACCTACGAAGCTCTACGGAACCCTATGGATCCTTACGGAACAGTACGGGCCCCTTCAGACCTCTGCGGGCGCTTATGGAAACCTACAGGACCCTACGGAACTGTACGAGACTCTACAGGCCCCTAGGGAACACTACAGGCCCCTACGGAACGGTACGAGACTCTACAGGCCCCTAGGGAACACCACAGGCCCCTACGGAACCCTACACAACCCTCTGGAAACTTATGGCACCCTACAAGCTCCTACCAACCCCTGCGGGCACTTACACAACCCTACAGGCCCCTACGGAAATCTACGGGACTCTATGGGCCCCTAGGGAAGCCTACAGATTTTGACGGAACCCTACGAGCCCCTCTGGAACCCTACAGAATACTCCAGGACCCGACAGCACTCTACAAGACCCTTAGCAACACAACGGAACCTCACTAAAACCCTATGGGCTCCTACAGAACACTGCAGGTGCCTACGAAACCCTGCAGGCCCCTACGGAACCCTACAGACACCTGCGGGCACTTACAGAACCCTGCAGGCCCCTACGGAACCCTACAGGTCCATACAGAACCCCACAGGGCCCTAGGGAACTTTACCAGCCACTACGGAACTCTACGGGCCCCTACGGAACCCTGCAGAACCCTCCGGAACCTTACAGAATCCCACAGACTCCTACAGACTGCTGCGGGCACTTACACAACCCTAGAGGCCCCTACGGAACACTGCCAGCCCCTATGGAAGGAACCCTACGGGCCCCTACAGAACACTACTGGCTCCTGCGGTACTCTACAGGCCTCTAGGAAACCTACGAAGCTCTATGGAGCCCTGTGGATCCTTACAAAACAGGACGGGCCCCTTCAGACCTCTGCGGGCGCTTATGGAAACCTACAGGACCCTACGGAACTGTACGAGACTCTACAGGCCCCTAGGGAACACCACAGGCCCCTACGGAACCGTACGAGACTCTACAGGCCCCTAGGGAACACCACAGGCCCCTACGGAACCCTACACAACCCTCTGGAAACTTATGGCACCCTACAAGCTCCTACCAACCCCTGCGGGCACTTACACAACCCTACAGGTCCCTACGGAAATCTACGGGACTCCACGGGCCCCTAGGGACGCCTACAGATTTCGACAGAACCCTACGAGCCCCTCTGGAACCCTACAGAATACTCCAGGACCCGACAGCACTCTACAAGACCCTTAGCAACACAACGGAACCTCAGTAAAAGCCTATGGGTTCCTACAGAACACTGCAGGCGCCTACGGAACCCTACAGACCCCTACGGAACCCTACAGACCCCTACGGAACCCTACAGACACCTGCGGGCACTTACAGAACCCTGCAGGCCCCTACAGAACCCTACAGGTCCATACAGAACCCCACAGGGCCCTACGGAACTTTACCAGCCACTACGGAACTCTACGGGCCCCTACAGAACCCTGCAGAACCCTCCAGAACCTTACAGAATCCCACAGACTCCTACAGACTGCTGCGGGCACTTACACAACCCTACAGGCCCCTACGGAACACTACCAGCCCCTACGGAAGGAACCCTACGGGCCCCTACAGAACACTACTGGCTCCTGCGGTACTCTACAGGCCTCTAGGGAACCTACGAAGCTCTACGGAGGCCTATGGATCCTTACGGAACAGTACGGGCCCCTTCAGACCTCTGCGGGCGCTTATGGAAACCTACAGGACCCTACGGAACTGTACGAGACTCTACAGGCCCCTAGGGAACACTACAGGCCCCTACGGAACGGTACGAGACTCTACAGGCCCCTAGGGAACACCACAGGCCCCTACGGAACCCTACACAACCCTCTGGAAACTTATGGCACCCTACAAGCTCCTACCAACCCCTGCGGGCACTTACACAACCCTACAGGTCCCTACGGGACTCTATGGGCCCCTAGGGAAGCGTACAGATTTCGACGGAACCCTACGAGCCCCTCTGGAACCCTACAGAATACTCCAGGACCCGACAGCACTCTACAAGACCCTTAGCAACACAACGGAACCTCACTAAAACCCTATGGGCTCCTACAGAACTCTGCAGGCGCCTACGGAACCCTACAGACCCCTACAGAACCCTACAGACACCTGCGGGCACTTACAGAACCCTGCAGGCCCCTACAGAACCCTACAGGTCCATACAGAACCCCACAGGGCCCTAGGGAACTTTACCAGCCACTACGGAACTCTACGGGCCCCTACAGAACCCTGCAGAACCCTCCGGAACCTTACAGAATCCCACAGACTCCTACAGACTGCTGCGGGCACTTACACAACCCTACAGGCCCCTACGGAACACTACCAGCCCCTACGGAAGGAACCCTACGGGCCCCTACAGAACACTACTGGCTCCTGCGGTACTCTACAGGCCTCTAGGGAACCTACGAAGCTCTACGGAACCCTATGGATCCTTACGGAACAGTACGGGCCCCTTCAGACCTCTGCGGGCGCTTATGGAAACCTACAGGACCCTACGGAACTGTACGAGACTCTACAGGCCCCTAGGGAACACTACAGGCCCCTACGGAACGGTACGAGACTCTACAGGCCCCTAGGGAACACCACAGGCCCCTACGGAACCCTACACAACCCTCTGGAAACTTATGGCACCCTACAAGCTCCTACCAACCCCTGCGGGCACTTACACAACCCTACAGGCCCCTACGGAAATCTACGGGACTCTATGGGCCCCTAGGGAAGCCTACAGATTTTGACGGAACCCTACGAGCCCCTCTGGAACCCTACAGAATACTCCAGGACCCGACAGCACTCTACAAGACCCTTAGCAACACAACGGAACCTCACTAAAACCCTATGGGCTCCTACAGAACACTGCAGGTGCCTACGAAACCCTGCAGGCCCCTACGGAACCCTACAGACACCTGCGGGCACTTACAGAACCCTGCAGGCCCCTACGGAACCCTACAGGTCCATACAGAACCCCACAGGGCCCTAGGGAACTTTACCAGCCACTACGGAACTCTACGGGCCCCTACGGAACCCTGCAGAACCCTCCGGAACCTTACAGAATCCCACAGACTCCTACAGACTGCTGCGGGCACTTACACAACCCTAGAGGCCCCTACGGAACACTGCCAGCCCCTATGGAAGGAACCCTACGGGCCCCTACAGAACACTACTGGCTCCTGCGGTACTCTACAGGCCTCTAGGAAACCTACGAAGCTCTATGGAGCCCTGTGGATCCTTACAAAACAGGACGGGCCCCTTCAGACCTCTGCGGGCGCTTATGGAAACCTACAGGACCCTACGGAACTGTACGAGACTCTACAGGCCCCTAGGGATCACCACAGGCCCCTACGGAACGGTACGAGACTCTAGAGGCCCCTAGGGAACACCACAGGCCCCTACGGAACCCTACACAACCCTCTGGAAACTTATGGCACCCTACAAGCTCCTACCAACCCCTGCGGGCACTTACACAACCCTACAGGCCCCTACGGAAATCTACGGGACTCTATGGGCCCCTAGGGAAGCCTACAGATTTTGACGGAACCCTACGAGCCCCTCTGGAACCCTACAGAATACTCCAGGACCCGACAGCACTCTACAAGACCCTTAGCAACACAACGGAACCTCACTAAAACCCTATGGGCTCCTACAGAACACTGCAGGTGCCTACGGAACCCTGCAGGCCCCTACGGAACCCTACAGACACCTGCGGGCACTTACAGAACCCTGCAGGCCCCTACGGAACCCTACAGGTCCATACAGAACCCCACAGGGCCCTAGGGAACTTTACCAGCCACTACGGAACTCTACGGGCCCCTACGGAGCCCTGCAGAACCCTCTGGAACCTTACAGAATCCCACAGACTCCTACAGACTCCTGCGGGCACTTACACAATCCTAGAGGCCCCTACGGAACACTGCCAGCCCCTATGGAAGGAACCCTACGGGCCCCTACAGAACACTACTGGCTCCTGCGGTACTCTACAGGCCTCTAGGAAACCTACGAAGCTCTATGGAGCCCTGTGGATCCTTACAAAACAGGACGGGCCCCTTCAGACCTCTGCGGGCGCTTATGGAAACCTACAGGACCCTACGGAACTGTACGAGACTCTACAGAACCCTAGGGAACACCACAGGCCCCTACGGAACCGTACGAGAGTCTACAGGCCCCTAGGGAACACTACAGGCCCCTACGGAACCGTACGAGACTCTACAGGCCCCTAGGGAACACCACAAGCCCCTACGGAACCCTACACAACCCTCTGGAAACTTATGGCACCCTACAAGCTCCTACCAACCCCTGCGGGCACTTACACAACCCTACAGGCCCCTACGGAAATCTACGGGACTCTATGGGCCTCTAGGGAAGCCTACAGATTTTGACGGAACCCTACGAGCCCCTCTGGAACCCTACAGAATACTCCAGGACCCGACAGCACTCTACAAGACCCTTAGCAACACAACGGAACCTCACTAAAACCCTATGGGCTCCTACAGAACACTGCAGGTGCCTACGGAACCCTACAGACCCGTACGAAACCCTACAGACACCTGTGGGCACTTACAGAACCCTGCAGGCCCCTACAGAACCCTACAGGTCCATACAGAACCCCACAGGGCCCTACGGAACTTTACCAGCCACTACGGAACTCTACGGGCCCCTACAGAACCCTGCAGAACCCTCCGGAACCTTACAGAATCCCACAGACTCCTACAGACTGCTGCGGGCACTTACACAACCCTACAGGCCCCTACGGAACACTACCAGCCCTTACGGAAGGAACCCTACGGGCCCCTACAGAACACTACTGGCTCCTGCGGTACTCTACAGGCCTCTAGGGAACCTACGAAGCTCTACGGAACCCTATGGATCCTTACGGAACAGTACGGGCCCCTTCAGACCTCTGCGGGCGCTTATGGAAACCTACAGGACCCTACGGAACTGTACGAGACTCTACAGGCCCCTAGGGGAACACTACAGGCCCCTACGGAACGGTACGAGACTCTAGAGGCCCCTAGGGAACACCACAGGCCCCTACGGAACCCTACACAACCCTCTGGAAACTTATGGCACCCTACAAGTCTCCTACCAACCCCTGCGGGCACTTACACAACCCTACAGGTCCCTACGGGACTCTATGGGCCCCTAGGGAAGCGTACAGATTTCGACGGAACCCTACGAGCCCCTCTGGAACCCTACAGAATACTCCAGGACCCGACAGCACTCTACAAGACCCTTAGCAACACAACGGAACCTCAGTAAAAGCCTATGGGTTCCTACAGAACACTGCAGGCGCCTACGGAACCCTACAGACCCCTACGGAACCCTACAGACACCTGCGGGCACTTACAGAACCCTGCAGGCCCCCTACAGAACCCTACAGGTCCATACAGAACCCCACAGGGCCCTACGGAACTTTACCAGCCACTACGGAACTCTACGGGCCCCTACGGAACCCCTGCAGAACCCTCCGGAACCTTACAGAATCCCACGGATTCCTACAGACTCCTGCAGGCACTTACACAACCCTAGAGGCCCCTACGGAAACACTGCCAGCCCCTATGGAAGGAACCCTACGGGCCCCTACAGAACACTACTGGCTCCTGCAGTACTCTACAGGCCTCTAGGGAACCTACGAAGCTCTACGGAACCCTATGGATCCTTACGGAACAGTACGGGCCCCTTCAGACCTCTGCGGGCGCTTATGGAAACCTACAGGACCCTACGGAACTGTACGAGACTCTACAGGCCCCTAGGGAACACTACAGGCCCCTACGGAACGGTACGAGACTCTAGAGGGCCCCTAGGGAACACCACAGGCCCCTACGGAACCCTACACAACCCTCCGGAAAACATATGGCACCCTACAAGCTCCTACCAACCCCTGCGGGCACTTACACAACCCTACAGGCCCCTACGGAAATCTACGGGACTCTATGGGCCCCTAGGGAAGCCTACAGATTTCGACGGAACCCTACGAGCCCCTCTGGAACCCTACAGAATACTCCAGGACCCGACAGCACTCTACAAGACCCTTAGCAACACAACGGAACCTCACTAAAACCCTATGGGCTCCTACAGAACACTGCAGGTGCCTACGAAACCCTGCAGGCCCCTACGGAACCCTACAGACACCTGCGGGCACTTACAGAACCCTGCAGGCCCCTACGGAACCCCTACAGGTCCATACAGAACCCCACAGGGCCCTAGGGAACTTTACCAGCCACTACGGAACTCTACGGGCCCCTACGGAACCCTGCAGAACCCTCCGGAACCTTACAGAATCCCACAGACTCCTACAGACTGCTGCGGGCACTTACACAACCCTAGAGGCCCCCTACGGAAACACTGCCAGCCCCTATGGAAGGAAACCCTACGGGCCCCCTACAGAACACTACTGGCTCCTGCGGTACTCTACAGGCCTCTAGGAAACCTACGAAGCTATATGGAGCCCCTGTGGATCCTTACGGAACAGTACGGGCCCCCTTCAGACCTCTGCGGGCGCTTATGGAAACCTACAGGACCCTACGGAACTGTACGAGACTCTACAGGCCCCTAGGGAACACTACAGGCCCCTACGGAACGGTACGAGACTCTACAGGCCCCTAGGGAACACCACAGGCCCCTACGGAACCCTACACAACCCTCTGGAAACTTATGGCACCCTACAAGCTCCTACCAACCCCTGCGGGCACTTACACAACCCTACAGGTCCCTACGGAAATCTACGGGGACTCCACGGGCCCCTAGGGAAGCCTACAGATTTCGACGGAACCCTACGAGCCCCTCTGGAACCCTACAGAATACTCCAGGACCCGACAGCACTCTACAAGACCCTTAGCAACACAACGGAACCTCACTAAAACCCTATGGGCTCCTACAGAACTCTGCAGGCGCCTACGGAACCCTACAGACCCCTACGGAACCCTACAGACACCTGCGGGCACTTACAGAACCCTGCAGGCCCCTACAGAACCCTACAGGTCCATACAGAACCCCACAGGGCCCTACGGAACTTTACCAGCCACTACGGAACTCTACGGGCCCCCTACGGAACCCTGCAGAACCCTCCGGAACCTTACAGAATCCCACGGATTCCT